>NW_028139455.1:0-73416 GCF_965202585.1 Thalia democratica
ACGGCGTTAATAGTAATTTATTTATAAAGTCCATAATTCTGTTTTAAACACAATTGAAAAAAAAACTTTATGCGTGAAAACACGAAGTTGAGCAGTAAAAATGCTCTTTTCTTACTTTTGTATTGTTATCAAAACAGTCCACCAACATGATTTACGAGATGGCTGTGACGTCAAAGGCCTGATAAAACAAACCCCCAGTGTAAATTACAGGCGGACAGATGCGGTTTTTATTTCAAATATTTATGTTTAGACGTCAGTACTAGAACTTTTTTCACAGAATCTGTGGTGCTTTAGAAATTTTAATGTTCTCAATTCGGTCTAATACTAAGATAAAACCCTGTTTACTTTTATTGTAAACTTTTTGAAAACTATTTTTACAATAAGAAGTTAAAAAACCTAAGTATGTTGTAAGAAACACTTTGAAAAAAGTTAAACTTTTCCTACTATTTCCTACATTCTTCATCTTACGTAAAAACACAATGTATATAACATAGTAAAGAACAAACATCGTACATTTATAAAAAAAAGTTTTTTTGTACATCAGTTTGCTTTGAATTTTTTCAAAACAGTTTACAAAAAGTTCAATGGTAAACAGAAAGCAACAACAAACGAGGAGTGTGGTGTTTGTAGTGCAAAGCGCTTTGCAAGCACATCTGTTTAGCTTTTGCAAGCTGGCAGATAGTAAACTATCTTCGGCAAATTCAATGCTGTTTGAAGTCGGCTTTTTATAGAACTTTCTGTTTTGCCAAGTTAATATTTTGTTTTTATTTTTGCTTAGCACGAAGCTTCGTTTCTATTTTAAAAACTGCGAGCTTTAAAAACTTTAAATAATTTAAAAACATTTAAAAAACTAAAACACTTTTTAAGTTGAAATTATGATGTCTAGTTTTCAAATATTATGTAATAGCTTTTGGGGAAAATCATTAAAAACATTGAAAGATATTCATAAGGAAATGCGTCACCTATTCAGTAGAAATTGTTATATAACCGAATAACTATCCTTGTTTAAAGAGGTGAAGATTAGTAGGAAAAGTGGAAGCAATTTCGAAGTGTTGTAATTTTTTTGGCTAAAATTTTTTTATGCTACCTTCAATAACAACTTCACTTGCTAATAAGTGTAGAACTTTTTGTTAAGGACGCGTAAAAAAGAACATTCAAATCAAAGGCTAAGCTTTGAGAATCAAATTTAATTTTGTACATTTAGAAATCAAGTTTAACAAATATCGAATATCAGTGCATTTCGATCAAATGAACTCAACTTAACACTGGTCTTGGGAGCAATTTCAAACCAGTCATGTAATACTTAAGTCTTCACACCGGATATACGTGAAACCGAGCAACAAATACAAAATAAACTTGAAAGTTTGTGCTTAGACCGATCAAATATCACTCACATCTGGTTTAAGTATCTAAACAGATTTTATCATTTTGGATTAAAGTTCTTGAGTAAAATGCGATCCTTTTTTATTAGTTTAATATTAATCAAACTGTAATTTGATAACATTTTTCCGTTCAAAGCATAAACAGGATACCGTGAAAAATACAAAATGCTTGGAAACTTAGTGGTACGATGATAAATATTTAAAACTAATTTATACAGTTAAGTTAATCTGTTTTTAAGTTATTGTTAAGTATTTAGTACGCATATTCTACCATCCATTCTAGTCACGTTTTTCAAAAATACTTGATAAAGTACTAAGATGTTTTAAATGAGATACTTTAACTTACTATACAGAAGAAAGCTTTTAATAAACCGTATAAGATTAAGGGCTTTGACTAACATTGAAAAAATACAAACTAAAAATAGTGTTTTTTTCTAACTTGTAGTGTTATATTTAGGTCTACATTTAAAGTAAATTTATAAAACACTTTTCAACTTGTAAATGCAATAACTTAATTATGACTGAAAGTATTGGATAGTTTAAAGTAAAAACTTAAATGATACATAGAGGTATTTGCTAAAACGTTTAAAAGAGGATAAAAGAAAATTATTGGTAAAATTAATAAAACTGAAACTTTCTTCACCGGCGTACTAAGTCACGTTTTTTTTTTGATTATCGAAAAAATAACTTGGTAGTTGATTCACCATTGGTGATTGCAGCAAAAATTAGCAGCAGAAAAGAAGTGGAAAGGAAATGAAGCAAAAAGTTTTTGTGCTCTGAGCTTCCATACTTAAAATAAACTTTTGATTGAAATTTAACTAAGTAAAAAATGTGTATTCAACGATTATAAAGTGAATCTGGCTTGAACTTTATTTTTGCAAATTTTTTAAAAGCTAACTTTAGCATTGAGTTCGCTCATTGTTAGAGCGAGAGCCGGTATTAGCAAAACAAATACGCGGATTAAACACTTTTGTCATGCTAAAATCACCAGAACATTGAAAGGCTTATAAAATAAACCATAGCAAATACTTACAAAGTGAAAACGTAGTGGCACAACAAAAGTTGAAGATAAAACGCTAAAAGCATCCGAACATAAAAAAATTGTGAGCAAACAAAACAGGGTGTGAAAAAAGCATGCAAAATCCCCAGGAAAACTACCTGGTTATAATATGTTTAAATTCAAAGTTATGTAAAATGCTTGGAAGCAAAAATATTACAAAAAAAAAGTTAATAAGCAGCAGTGTGTAACGCAACGGGTCACACCCAAACGGTTAAAACCCCGGTTTCTTATACTTAAACAAGCAAAGCTAAATCTTTTCACGAAAAATACCCGTTTTTAATACCCTCATCCAACGAGCGCATTGCAGTACAAGTCTGCAAATCGCAAACAAAAGTTTAAGCACAACAGCAGCTAAAGGTGCGTCGAAAACGAATTTAAAACAAACCGAGCTTTTATGTGCGTTCAACAGGGCCCCTATTGAAAACACGTCGAATGGAAAAGTTTTGTCCAACGGTGCGAATAGAAAACCATCCGCGCGCACAAAGCAGGAAAAGCCGCAAAATTGGGAAATCGGGAGCGAACTTGAACTTGGCCTTGGCGATTGCAAAAAAGAAACAAAGAGGGCTTTCTGAACAAACACGCCGTTGAGACCGTTCTTGTTTGAACCCTTCGCGAATGCTCTTTTTCCATTCAAAAGCTCCCATTCAGGCGCGGCGCTCAAATTCGCTTCCATTGTCCGTTTTCCACACTCTTTATATGAAGTAAGAAATTCGCTGACTTGTTTTTGCAGCACGCGGCCGTTTGTAGGAAATTTTTGCAAAAAGCTGCTGCAATCCGCCATCTGGAATGCTGCTTCTTGTTCGCGCGCAGCCGAGCGTGTCGAGTCTTGGAACAGCGTTACGTAAAGGAATTTTGAAAAGAAGAAAACTCGATGTTGTCAACACGGTCAAGTTCGAGTTTTTGCGGTGCCGGAGGGGTCGTTATCCTGCTCGAGGGGATTAACCTGAAATACGTAATGTGTTTGTGTGTGAACAAGTTTCGTAATGCGAGGTTGGGATTGGTTGTGGCATGTGCTTGTTTCAACACATGGTTTTCATGAAAGTTGTGTATTTGGACAAAGCTTTGCTTTTTAATAACAGTTCTGAAACACAAAATATCTATTAATAACTCTCGTTTGAAGGGTTCAAAATCTTTTTTTCTTGTTACTTATGTTTTCGGTTTATTTAGGTTGTATAGCTTTCCGTTTAGATAAATTAATGCTTCTATACCAAAGCAACTTATTTTGTATAAACACTTTGTTTTTCTTCTTCTTATAAAATTTGTATTATATTAAAAGTTATGGTTCAAACTTGTAAAAAGAGCAGTTTTAAAGTTCTTGTTTGTACAAGCATTTCTACTTCTCTAAACCAGTCGATTAAAAAAAATCCATTCTAACTTTTTGTATTTTTCCATTCGATGTTTGCTTATCAACTTGTTTCAATATTTGTTTTGTGACGACACCAGAAACCTGTCAACTTATGCTAGATTGGCTTGAACTTTAGCTTACCTGAGAATTGATTGCGTAATGGCAATTTTTGCAATTTTCGTACAAAGCTCTTTACTTTTCGGGCTTAGATGATTTCGAATATTTTCGTTGAAACAACAACCGCAAAAAGACTTCGAATGAACTCGTATCTGGCTTTAGAACCGTATTTTTTGGTTCCTGACTAGACTTTGACTAGATTGAAGTTTGCTTTATATTTTTTACGCGATGCTAAGAGCTTTAAATTGAGTAGGCATTTATTTTTTCATCTGTAGGTCTATTTTTGACACCTACACACTGCTATAAAAAAAAATTATAGCGTAATAAATTTAATTGTTCATACTTTAAAAACAGCTTATCTTATTTATAAAGAATTATAAAAAATTTATTGACTTTTCTTAGATAACTCAGAATGGTTTTATCGAGTATTGAAATTAAATTTTACTTACCAAATTAAAACATGCCATTTTTTCATGTCATAAAGTTTCGATAATTTTAAAGTCATAAATGAGATCGATTGAACTTTTAATATTTAATTGATTATTTTAGTTGTAATTGGATAATTACAGTTCAAAATTCTAAACTGATGAAGCTAATTCATATGCATATTGAGGGTGTAGTTAAAATGATTTATACCCAATTAACTTCAATAATTAGATTAACAGGTTAATAAACATTTTTGTGAAGTTGAACTATATGAAAAAATAACCATCTCTATTCTTTACATTTTGGTGCATTTTTTTGCACATTAAGAGTTTTTATGTTAAGTAATTACTTGGAATTTTACTTTTAAGTTCATTTTAACAGCTTAGTAAAACAAATTTCAAATCTGTATGTTCGTATTTTGATTTTAAAAAGAGTTCTAAGTACTCAATACACAACTTACAAAAATTTTATAAAAGAGTAATAATCTAAAAGCTTTAAACATTTTATAAAAAACCTGATTTTTTAATGCGATTATAACTTTAAGCACAGCAAACTTGATATTGTTCAATAAAACTTAGCTATCGTTTTTCAACGTTCTTACGTAATTGTCACACCTTATTTTTTTCAATTATAATCGTTCATAATTTGCATACAATTTTATTTTAATGTTTGTAAAAATAAGAATGCGGCCGAACGTTGTTTTTATCCACTTGTGACAAATTACCAGTAAGGTAGGTTGGTAAAAGACGCTATATTTTTCTGAAAAATTAAATTAATGCTTTTTTAAAGAGCAATAATAACTTTTTTAAAGTGTTTTAGTAATACATTTTAGGCTTTTATAAGATGTTTTGGAGACTTTAAAACAAACAAAGCTGTACAAGGTTTTTTATTTAAGTCTGAAAAAACTTTTGTAAGTTATTTTGCCTTTGACGCTTAAAAATATATTGTTTAAATAAGGTTGAGAAGCTTTTGTAGACAAGAAGCTGGATTTATTACTTTATCATTTAAGTTATAGAAAGAGTTTTTTGCAGGTCACAATCATTTTGCTGAATTAGTCTTTTTTTTTTTGTTATAACGCTTCAAATACGAAATTGCATTCAAATGATAACGAAATATTCATTAATAGCTGTATTAAAAGAAAAACTGTTAACATCTTTTGTACGAAGTTAAACTTGTTTGTATTTTTTATAGCTATAGGGTAGGGACTTTGCTTGCTCCTGGTTTAAAGCGTGCTTTAAAACTTATACTCGTTTAAAAATTCGTGCGATCTCTGTTTTTTACTTACTGTTTGTTTCCGAAATACTACAATACTTTTTAAAACTTAAACATTTTCCTAGTGTTCTATTTCAATGGCCCTAAGTTAAAATTTACTTCTTTTAATGAAAAAAAAGCGATGCTTTATATTTTTGTATAAAGTTTACCTCCTTACGCTTAATATTAAACATGTGTACAAGCAAAAAACTGTCAGTTTTGTCACGTTTTTTCAAACAAATGTATTCTAAACTAACAATGTGGAGCTTTATTTCAAAGCTTAAGAAATAACGAAGAATAGAAGCAATTGTTTTTCCAGCTGGTTGTTTTATGCCTGCAAAACTTATTTTAGCAGCGACATATAATTCAATAACTAAGTAAAGTTCTTTTTAGGTTTCAATAAAAAAAAATTATTATAGTCTTTGCCGTTTGCAAAAATATTTAACAGGCATTTTCATTAACTATCTGGTGTTACAAAAACGAACTAAATTTTTTTTAAATCATCAATAAAGTTGGCATGCATAATCAGTCAAAGATGAATTTCTACCACAGCTGCAAGTATTTCTCTGACTATTATGGATTAGGTCTGCACGCCTTTTAATTGAACAAAGCTATTTTAGATTTAGCTGTTTTAATCTTCTTGTTCAGGATAATCTTTTTAAAAGGTTTTTTTAAGGCGTATTCAGGTCAAATTTTACGTGAAGGAAAAACTAAAATTGATTAGTTTAGAAAAATTGTATGAAACTACAATCGAACTTTTGTCAGCTGCGCTAAGCCGATGATTTTAATATACATCTATATTTGCTTTTGATGATACAATTGTAACAGTCATACTATCATAAAGCACAACTTAACTAAACAATGTCGAGAGTAAATTAGAATACTTTAAAACTTTATCTAAAAAATTATCCATGTTACAACACGAATTGTTTAAAATACGTTAGTGTTATTTGACGTTTTTCTAACAAATTTTTTTTATGTACAATCGTGACTAATTACATCTTTTAAAGTATTCAAAAGTTGTATTGCATTCATAAGAATAAAATTTCAAGCTGGTCTTTTTCTAAAATTAATATTATATTTTGATTTTTTTACTGCAACACTGTAGAAAGAAAAAATAATAACAACTTATCAGTAGAAACACTAGAAAAAGTTATAGTAAAAACTGTAAAAAGTAAAAAAAATAGTTTTAGGTGTCATTTTATAAACTGTACTGTTTTTTAGGAATATATCTTTTACTTTAAACTATTAAATTTTGTAACTTTTTAAATAAACTTCAAATAAATAAGTTCAATAGTTATACCTAGAAAAAGCTAGATGCTTTCTTGTTATACATACTATTGCTTTTTAGATCAGGTTTCATTAAACAAATTTAAACGAACTTGCATTCCTTTACTTTTTTTAATATATTTCCAAACATTTTTTTGTTTTTTAGGTTAATGACTCAACTTGTAACTTTATAAAATTAGCTTTTTTTATCACTTTTAATTTAGTAAAATTTCAGCTTTAATTATAAATATAGTTAAAAAATAAACATAATACCAGTGATCGTTTTTATGTATAAATTTTCAGTTAAAACCGATGGTTTTATCTAGTGTACCAAGAAGGTATTCACTGAACATATGTAAAAAATAATAATCAAAACTATCTATCAATGCATAAACTGAACTTTGTTAAATAAGCAGATGAACTTAAAAGTTCACTAACAAAGAAACTTGAAAATTTGAATACAAGTCTCAAGTAGTTTCAAAAAGCTTCTTTTATATCGAACACGTGATGCTGTACTAATCAACACAATTGTTTTTGTTAAACAGGTGCTGTTACGTATTTTGATTTTGACATAAAAAAAGCTCACGAGTTAGAGTAAAGTTAAGTGTTTTGTTTTTATATTTTATACTTTTTTTGATAATTAATGCACTTTCTGATTTCTAGATTTAAACTTAACTGGGTTTTACATGTCTTATTTGCATAAGATCAATGGGACCCAATTAATTTATACCTTTTTGGTCTTTAAAAAAGTATCAATAATTCATGAAAATATAAAAGAAACTTTAGACATAGTTATACAAACTAAACATAACAGTTTATTATAAAGTTTTTTAGTTTTTAAACTTAACGTAGTTTAAATGCACCTGAAAAATACTATTATCTACATCAGTGCTTCTGAAATGGGGTTCCGCGGAACCCTAGGGTTCCGCGACGCCTCTTTGGGGTTCCGCAAAGCCTTTCGAAATTAAAAAAATAAATTTGAAAGAAAAAATAAAAGAAACAATACGCTTATAAATCTACTTTTTATAAGTTGTTATAGATTAAATTAAAAGAAAGTTTTTAAAGTAAATTGTTTCTTTTTTTGTTTAGTTTTATTTGAATTTTGTCGCTTATATTTTTATTTTTATTGTTGCTTATCTTAGTTAAATTACTGATCAACTGTTTCATATATGTATTTATGAATTGTAAATGTCTAATTAATTTTTACTCAATTATGCTAGTTAGTGTTAGTTGATTTTTTCTGATGTAACCTCTAACTATTTATTTACTCAAAATTTAATCTTAAAATTAGTTGCTAACAAAAGTAGTTGAAAAGCGTTAGCTGAAATCGATTTTATTTGTTGTTTGCTTTAATAAAGATGTTTTTGAATGAATATTGTCTGTACAAATTCTGTGAAAATTTCTGTACAAAAAATTAAACATAAATCATAAAACTTCAAAAAAATGGAAAACATATATAATTAAAGCATTCATTGATCTGCTTAGTGTGTATCTAGCGGTAGGACCTTTAATGGGTATTCATTATTAATAGGTGTCCTGGTTGCGCAAATTTTTTGAATTTCTATTTTTAGTGAAGTCATAACGAAAGTCATAAAGAAAAGTGACACAAAGACCAGATGTTTCAAAAACCTATGTGAAAGTTTAGATGCTGACCATCTGCGACTTCTTTATCACAACGATGTTCGCTGGCTGTCGAAGGGGCGGACACTGGTTCGTCTCGTTGAATTAAAGAAGCAGGTGTTCACCTTTCTTAAAGATGAAGGCTCAGAATTAGTGAAGTTCTTTAAAGATGATGTTTTTTTGGCCAGGCTAGCTTATCTCACCGATATTTTCGAAGAATAGAACGCTTTGAACTTAAGCATGCAAGGGAAGCAAAATTACATTTTTGTCAAGACAGACAAGATTGAGGCGTTTAAAAATAGAATTAACTTTTGGAAGAAAAAGGTTAGCAATGGTAATTTTGCGATGTTTCACCGGTTTGATAAGGCCAATGAAAAATGCATAGAATTCAACTTCGCTGACGAAATATACAACCACCTTGATCTTTTGTCTATTATGTTTCAACATTATTTTCCTGAAGATGTTCGCATCGGAAAATTTATGGATTTTGAATCCTTTTATGTGTGATATTGCTTCAGAAGAAGTGAATCTTCCTACAGATACAGAAAACGAATTGCTGCAACTATCTGAAGATAGCAATTTAAAGTTGAGTTTCAAAGGAAAGGAGCTTTTAGATTTTTGAATATGTGCAATTTCAGAGTACCCCGTCTTAGCAAAGCGTGCAGTAAAATTTCTTTTACCATTCACTACCACTTATCTTTGCAAGTCCAGCTTTTCGCATGTAACAAACATTAAAACGAAGCAAAGGAATTGTATGCTGACTCCAACCTTATTTGCCTGTCTCCGTCTCAGTCTATCCAAAATCCAGCCGCGCAATGACATGCTTGTTGCTAAGAGACAAGTTCAAGTTTCGCACTACAAGTTTTTTATTTATTTTTCGTTAGGCATCTTACCCGTTTATTACAGTAAAATCTGAATTCGATTAGGATCATGTTCATTTCGTTATTGTTTGTAGCTCTCATTTTGTTTTTTTTATGCAAGGAAAGATTTTTATGACGTTGCGATTAATTATGTTTGTTTTCGTTTATTTATTGTAGAATCATAAAATACCTATTGCCTCTGACACACTTTGAGTTTGACTAGACTTAATACTATTACAATTGGTATGAATTCTAACAATGATATAGTTTTGCTAAAAAAATCGTTTTTTATTGAAATTATTTTGTTTTTTGCAGGAAATATTATATTTAACATTTTATGTAAAATTAAATTAGGGGTTCCGCGGAAAAGTTGAACTTTGGAAAAGGGTTCCGCCACTAAAAAAAGGTTCAGAAGCACTGATCTACATTATCATTAACTTCAAAACTTTACAAAAGCTGTGCACAGTTGATGAATAATGAAATCATTTTTATAAGTTAAATAGTTTTTTAGTACAAACAAAATATACAATTGCTACGTCTTATCAGTTTTATTCGATATAAAGCATAAAAAGTGGTAATAAAAGTTAAATTTAGTTTCTAAAAATAAAATAAAACAAAAGGAAGTCCGTGCTTTGAAAAGCTTTTAATTCACCACATAATTTTTTTTAAATGTGATTAATTGTCCATGCACATTTACTCTAGGAACTAATGGTATAAATTGTTGATAACATACAATACTGTAATTGTACAAATTTAGATTAAGTCATTAGAGCAAATAAAAGACTAATGTAAACAATACAATACTGTAATTATACAAAGTTAGATTTAATCATTAAAATAAATAAAAGACTAATGTAAACATTTATAAATCAAGTATGAATCATATGCGAATTAAACAAAATGTTTCTCCTTTTAAATGTAGTTTTCCTTTTGCACGTTTACTACATTTGAATATCACCTTATCTCATAATATTTGCACTATTACGTTCATTAACTTAATGGAAAAATAAACATTTTAAAAATCCACGTACAAAAGTTTTTTTTTTTATTTCAATATGTTTCATAATAGACGATTCTAACCTTGATTCTAGAGTGTGCATATTTACACACTCTAGAAACCACTGGTACAAATTGTTGATAATAGACCATACTGTAATTATACAAATTTATATTAAATAATTAGAATAAATAAAAGACTAATGTAAACATTTATAAGTCAAGTATGAATCATATGCGAATTAAACAAAATGTTTCTCCTTTTTACTGTAGTTTTCCTTTTGCACGTTTACTACATTTTAATATCACCTTATCTCATAATATTTGCACTATTTCGTTCATTAACTTAATGGAAAATTAGATATTTCAAAATTTATATGCAAACGTTTTTTATGTATATTTCAATATGTTTCATAATAGAATATTTAATGCGATTCTAACCTTGATTTTTGCAAAAAAAAAACTTTGTTTTTCTAAGTTTACTAACCGTAAGAGTTTAAAACCTTTTCTATTTTGTTTATTCTTAATTTTTATTAAGTACTAATTTTATTAAGTTTTAATTTTTCGTTTAAATATTTTTTAACAGACTGTAGATAACCTAAACTGTATTCACAGTTAAGTCGTATGGTCATCTTATTTGAGTATTATTTTATATTATTCGTCATCAGCTTAACTTGATAATAACAACTACATGCGTTTATTTCTGCTTTTAGTCTAAACTATTTCTTATCAAACTTATAAATCTAGTTTATTGAAATGTACATAAATATTAAGTGTTGAAAACGAATACTTCTAAGTTAAAAGCATTGTGCATTTTTGTTCGTTATTTATAATTCATTTTTGTTTAAGTTCTGTATTTTCGCACATTACATAGAAACTAACTAAACTTTTAATTTTAAATTTTTATGTTAAGTATAACTATAAAAACAAACATTCTATCGTACGTTAATTTTAAAAGTTTTCGTTCTATTAGGTATCTTAAGTTCTAATGAAATGCATTGCAACAACACATAAAGACTATAACTTTTGTAAAAACAAGTATTTTTTATTAGTTTAATGTACGGGTTATGTCAGATTTGGCAAACAAGTTAGTTGCTAGCTTCTTATTTTTGTCATATTTTATCAATTTTTTTTCGTTTCGATTTCTCTAACAAACATACTAGCAATCTGATCCTTTGTACATTTCTTTGAAGTATGTAAAACTTTAAACCATATTTACACGAACAGAAAATGCTATACTCTGCAGTCATTAACTAGAAAAAGCTTTAAATTTACAGTCACAACACATAATAAGTTCTTATTGCTCAGACTTTTCTA
This sequence comes from Thalia democratica, assembly GCF_965202585.1. NCBI lineage: Eukaryota > Metazoa > Chordata > Thaliacea > Salpida > Salpidae > Thalia > Thalia democratica. The sequence continues at coordinate 11,644 of NW_028139455.1, forward strand.
CACATCGCTAAGATATTACGTTTCATATTAATCATGCTTAATTTGACATGTTTTTAGAGACAAATTGCTGCTCTTGAACTTTCAATAAAATTAAATTGAATATTAATCATGTTATAGTACATGTTAATTTTAAGTCCGACAAGTGTTAAACATTTTTGTGTAAAAAGCTTACAAGAAAACGTTTTTGAATTGATTTATTTTTTATACTTGGTAAAATAATAAAAACAGGATTTTCATTAACATTTTTAGATTTTTAGTTTACGTTTTTAACTCAATTAAAAATTAATTTCAAACACTCCTTTTTATACTATGGTTTATTACTAATTTTTCACAATACGTACTTAAAATAAGAAGATTTTACATTTTGCTTGGTTGTCAAACAGTTAACTACCTTAACACTATTTTATTTTATAGCTTCGGATTAACATACATTGTACTAAAGTTGAACTTAGTTAACTGAAATAATTTTTCGTACTAGATTTTAACTTATATATTAAATATTTATTATTTTTGGGATTTTTTAATGAATATTTTTTTTTTCTACCAGTTTTCGACCTTCATCAAAAAGCTGTTAAGTTTATATCTTAGTTTTGTTCAAAAGTAAGAAAAGTTTTGAATACTTAAAAATGTGTTCAATTAGCTTGGACAACATTTTAAGTAACAATATATTACATAGATGGTCATTTGTTAAATAAAATTTTAAATGTGATTGTGAAGTTTAACAATAAAGATTAGTAATACAATTGATTGTAAAGAATAAATGCAAGCAACTTTTTTGTTGGCGGGTCATATTTAATAAAAAAAATTCCCCGATTGTATTAAAAAGATTCATGTTTACAACAAAACATTATCAAACTTTTAAATGCAAAATTTTCTGAAAATATTTATCTAATACGCACTACTGTATACTAAAAATCAAACTATAAGTACATTTCAATATACTTGTTATTAAAAGCACAACTTTACTTATTTTGCACAAGTTAGTTTTGAGCTAAAAACACGATGCAGGGAAATATTTGTGCTTAACGGGCCGGATCCGTCCTACAGACGTCTAGTACGGTGTATCAAAAAGTTCTCGCTGAGTTGCAACAAGTAGTGCCTTGGTGTTTAAGCTCAAACGGTGTACCTATTTTTTCCTTCTATAAGTATTAGTTTAATTGGATAACACAAAATATTTTGTGTTATTAGATTTTTTAAAAAGTTTAAGTATGATTTAGAATTTGTTTTAATAATGCATTAAACTTTTTTGAACATAGTTAATACCAAAAGTTACTTTTTTTTAAGATTTACTTATAATACGTTTATAATTGCGTAACTATGAATTTAAACTTTTATAAAGATAATTTTGTACTTTTTTTATAACAAGCCTAACTAAAATTCTCTAGGTTTGATACTGAATTGTATTTTCAAAGATTACTTTATAATAAATTTTTGATAAACTGATACTAGTTTTTTTTAGTGTGTAGAAGTTGAAGAAGGTATTTATTATAAATAGTTAGTTAGTTTAAGTAATTTTTAAACAATTATTGTTAAAGAAAATGTAAGACTAAAACAGTTTATAAAACTTGTTGTTTAAATACACTATATAGATATATATGGACTGGGAACGGGTCAAATATGCAAGAAGAGACATTTTTGCTCAAAGACATTATTGCACAAAGACACTTTTTCATAAATAGTCATTTTTGCACGAGGGTTAAAAAAAATATTGAAAATAAAAAAAAGATCAAAAAGATAAGTAAATAAGGAAAGTTAGTTACAGGCAGAGGGTAAGTGTTTTGTCCAGGGGTAACAGTGATAGTAAAAATAAAAAATAGATAAAAAAATAATTAACTAATTAAATTATTAATGAAAAAAAACCAAGAAAATATTTATAAATAAAAATAATTAAAAATGTATTTTTTTTAATTACGAAAATTTTACGGATTAGTAGTAGCAGTGATAGTAAAAATAGAAATAAAATTATTAACAAAAAAGAACAAAAAAATTAAGTAAATAAAAATTAAATTCACAGTAAAAAAAAAAAGAAAAGAAAAAAAAGTTACCAACCGAAGGTAAAGAAAGGTTAGGGATAACAGTCATAGTAAAAGTAAAATAAATAAAAAACTAAAATTAATAAAAAAATAATAAAAGTAAAAAAAGATTTCAATCCGTGCAAAAGTGTCTTTTAACAAAAGTTACCAATCGTGCGGAATTGACGCTATGAAAAAGTGTCTTTGTACAAAAATGTCCCTTCGTGCAAAAGTGATCCTTTATGCAAAAGTGTCTTCGTGCATATTTGACACCTACCCATAAAGACTATAGTTTCATTTAAATGTTTTCACTTTACCATTGCAAAATTAACAACAAAAATCATTTTTATAATTTTTTATCTTACTTGTTTTAAACAATAATTTAACTTTATAAGTATTTTACTTTTTTGTTTTTCTTCATTAAACTTACTTTCAAACTTTGTGATGCGAAATTAAAATCAAAAACTTCTAGTTTCTTTAAGTTCCTTACAAAATGATATTGTATACAAAAGTTATAAAATACTTAATGCCATGTAAACGGGAACGGGTCACTTTTGCACGAGCGTCACTTTTGCACGAAGACACTTTTGCACGAGGGGACACTTTTGCACGAGGGTCACTTTTGCACGAAGGGTCACTTTTGCACGAGGGGACACTTTTGCACGGCGACTCTTTTGCACGAGCGTCACTTTAGCACGAGGGGACACTTTTGCACGGCGTCACTTTTGCACGGAGGGTCACTTTTGCACGAGGGGACACTTTTGCACGGCGACTCTTTTGCACGGAGGGTCACTTTTGCACGAGGTGACACTTTTGCACAGCGACATTTTTTAAATTTTTTTTTTTTTTTTCGACGTAAACAATGCTCGCTTTTAAACGCAAGTTGTTGTAAATAACTAAAATGTGGTAGTTTTTTAATGAAATTTTAATTTAAAGTTTTTTTGAAGTTTTACGTAGAACAATATAATAACGTACCACAATTCATTAATTTATATTTATTAGCTTAATTTAAATAAACTAGTTGAATACACATTTTTAATTAAAAAAAAAAGCAATTTTGAATACATTTAATGAAAATAATCTGAATTTTGTTACTTTTTAAACAGAAAGATAAACTTAATTTAGTAAGGCTTAAAACACGAATTTTGAGTATTATTTTTACTTATTTTCTCTTGATGTTATAGTTAGCATTATATAGCTGTTAATAAAATATTTTTAATTTATTTTTATTTCAAACAATTGTTAAATAAAAAAAAAAGATTTAGTTAGTTTATAAAGTGTAAAGGTATTTCATATTTTACCTGATGTTTATTTTTATTTTTTAATTTAGCGTGAGAATAAAAAAAGTAATAAAATAGCGCATTTTTCATGATTTAAACTTAGATTATTTCATTACAATAATGTTGCATGATCATGATAAGCCAATGAGAGAGTAACACTTGGAAGTTTGAACTTATGTTCATCAAAAGTATCAAGAGATGCTTACACCAGCAATCCATGATCATGAAATAAGCCAATTAGAGCCTAACGTTAATGTCTTTGGAGCATTAGGTTTTTATTTTTGTTGTTAGTCAATGCATTTAAATACTTGATGATGATCGTTCTACATCAAAGCGTAAATAAATATAAGTTTGTGGTTAAAATTTTGCTTTTTATGTTAACCTATAAATTTTATATAATATTTTTTTTTTGTTATAATAAATATACTACATGTGTTATTTTATTTTTTCTAAATGTGTCTTCCAGTTTAAGTTGTCTAGGTTTTGATGCCTAGGTTCATCATATAAATAATAAACTTGTAGCCGTATAGTAAAATATATAAAAAGGCATAGTTGTTGATTAATATATTAAAATTCAAAATAAGCTAGAACAACTTACTTACACTTAAAGTATTTTTTATCCTAGTTTCTAAATGAATTAACTTTATTGTCCCTGGTATGAATCTTTTATAAATAATTTTATTTTATCTTTTCGTTAGTTTGTTTCTAACATTAACTTATACTTTTTAAGATTTTAGATCTCTCATTTTTTGCCTTTAATATAGGTATATTATAAAATTTTAGTTTTCAGTTTCTTTTTATGTTACAGACTTGGTAGTAGCTAAAATACTGTTAATCGGCCTGCATGCAAAATTAATTTTTCGTGCGAAAAAGTCATCATGACAAAATGTCGCTGTGCGAAAACTTCATTGTAAAAATGTGACGTTGTGCAACAATGCTGTCGTAAAAAATTGTCATCGTGAAAAAATGTCGCCGTGCAAAAGTGTCTCCTCGTGCAAAAGTGACGCCGTGCAAAAGTGTCACCTCGTGCAAAAGTGACCCTCCGTGCAAAAGAATCGCCGTGCAAAAGTGTCCCCTCGTGCAAAAGTGACCCTCGGTGCAAAAGTGACGCCGTGCAAAAGTGTCCCCTCGTGCAAAAGTGACGCTCGTGCAAAAGAGTCGCCGTGCAAAAATGTCCCCTCGTGCAAAAGTGACCCTCCGTGCAAAAGTGACGCCGTGCAAAAGTGTCCCCTCGTGCTAAAGTGACGCTCGTGCAAAAGAGTCGCCGTGCAAAAGTGTCCCCTCGTGCAAAAGTGACCCTTCGTGCAAAAGTGACCCTCGTGCAAAAGTGTCCCCTCGTGCAAAAGTGACGCTCGTGCAAAAGTGACGCTCGTGCAAAAGTGACACCCACCCCATGTAAACAGTGAAATCACTTGAGCAAAAATTATCGTTTTTGTATATGCTTTATTTAAAAACATATTTAGTGCTTTATATTTCTATTAGTTTATTAATTAGCCTCAAAAATATTTTTACAAGTTGTTTTGGATTTTTCTTTTTTTTAAATACCTTGTTTTTAAATTCATATTTTAATCTTGAAAACATAAACACTTGCTTTTAAGTTTAACGTTTTTTAGTTTCATTTTAAAACAAGTTCATACCTTAATGTTTTGTGTATATCGAGGCAAACGTAGTATGAATTAATGGTTAAAACAACAGTTTATTTTAATTTTATTTCATAGTATCACATTTTATTTAAATGATTTATCACGTAAATAAATTTTAAAAAACTTTTTTGTTAAATGTTTGTGTTTTGACAAACTTTTACTTGTTTTAAAATTCGTAGAGTATAAAATAGTAAATTAATTGTTTATAACTTAATGTTTATATCTTAGTGTTTATGACTATTACAGTAGAGTAAGAAAATATGTTTTTTATACACCAAGTAAAGTTGGAAATTTTCCTGTAGTTTTCCACTCATTAGTTTAATTATTTATTTAATTCGTTTTTACTATATTTGTTTTATTACAGCTAGGAAACCGCAACTTATGTAAAGCTAAATCGGTTTAAACTTTCCAGTACTTTTTTATTTATTTTTACAATGCAAATATTCGAAATATTCTAGTCTTGAACTTAGTACACATTTTTTTGAATAATCATTTTAGGTTTTAGATTAATGAACTAGATAAAATAGTGTTTGAATTTAAGTTCAAAGTGATACCAACAAATTTATAGTAAGTTTATTGATTTTAAAAAGCTAGTTTTTTTAATCATATAAAACGTAGATAAACTATCTAAAAGTGTGAATTTATTCTCATCTTAACCAATATAAACAAAAATAGTATTTGCTTTTTTAAGATTCAAAAATACCTAATAAATATAATGTAAAAAATATATTTTGTATTTTTTATTTTATTTTACTAGTTTCAAAAATAAAACTTTTTTATTAACTGTAACTCATAATGTTTTAAATTAATTTATACTTAAATCAGTAAAACTTCAAATCAAATTGTAAAAGATATTTTTCATACTCGTTTCAAAAATGTTTTTAACTTATAAATTTCTTCTAATTTAAGATTTTAAGTGTTTTCTTATTTTGTTAATGTTGAACTTAAAAAATTAAAATTAATACAATTTTTAAAAGTTATCGATATATAAATCCTTAAACAGTAAAAGTTTATTTTTACTTTTAATTGTTAAGATGTTGGTAGCCTTTTATCAGTCAAGGGGTAAATCTCTTAAAGCTGCATTTTATAGAAAAATCTCTTTTCGGGCAGTTATTCTAAACTAAGTATAAAAATCAACAAAAAACTGCTACTATACACCACAATTATCATAAAGTAAGTAACAAAAGAGAACTATTAAAAAAGAATCACTAAATTAAGAGTTTAAATATAAGGTTTTTCGTTGAACAAATTTCTTTTATTGTTTAAAAAAGTTCGCTTTTAGCTAAAATGTATCTCAGATGTTGGCTTTTAGGGCCGCTTTTGACCGTTTGCCGAGCCCTGAATTACTGAAACGCATTTTAAGCCTAAAAAAACAAGTAAAAAAGAATAAAATTTTTAAAAACAATGCGTAATAAAAAATATTTAAACTAAATAAGTCATTATTTAAATATATAATATAAATGCATAATGGGTTTTGTAAGGTTTAAACACTACTTTTATAGGAAATTTGATTTGACATAACAGTTTTTGGTATAATTAATCAATTCGTTAAGTTAAAAAAAGTTATTTAAAATAAAAGGTCGGTTGCAGTTGTAAAGTTTTTTTTTCATTCATAACATTGTGCAAATGAGGTAAAAGGATAATACAGTAGAATAATAAGAACAGCTATACCCTTATCCCTAACCCACCTTACCCAAGTATATAAAAATATACCAAAAAAATGATATTTTTAACTTTCAATTAAAATAAATAAAATGCTAGCAAATCAGAAACAATCTTAGAATCGCAGCCGACGCGGTCTCGGATACGTTTAAAAATATGTCATAAAACACGAATCAACTATACTTTTTAAGTTGTGTTTGTGAATAAATATACAATTTCAGTAAAATCAATTAGCTATATAACAAAGCTACATAAGAAAACAGTTTCATAGACTTTCGCATTCTATTTTTAAGCTAACACTTATTTTATGTAAAATATGCATGTTTTTCGCACTACACTATAAAAAATCAGAAACAAAAATCTTTAAAATAGATATGAACGTTCACGATTATTTTATTTGATAACCCAGCTAGTGTAGTTATCGTTTTTCTATTATATATATAAATTAGTATTTATAGTTGCTTTTCTAATACTGAAAAATTAAATATATATGAATAAGTTTTTGCTTGAAATAAGTTTTTTTTTCAGGAAAAATAATTAAGTTGTACATGTTTTTAACTAGTATTAATTTAATTTCGTTGTTATTATATTTTCGAAATATCATGTTATTTCTATATTTAAATCTATATCAAAAGACTTAAAACAATATACTAAAAATTTAATAAAACTTTTAGTATACAAGAAACTGTAATTTTTTTCATAAACTATTAAACTATAAACCTGGCTTAAATATTTAAACAATTAAACACCAGTTGAAATATTCACTTTTAAACAAAAACACTACTTCCAATAAGCATTCACAAAAAGTTCAAGATATTTTGTTTCTTCAAGCTGCACACCAAACTACCTAACTGCTTACATATAAACTGCCTGTCGTGTTCTGATGTTTTGTTGCATCAGTATTTAGTTTGAAACATTTCGTCATATGATTCTCATTGACTCGTACATTCAACCGTATTAACTCTAAATATTCTCTAAGCTCAACTTTAAACAACAAACAATGCAAGTATTCATTCCAAAGTTTTCAATTTTACAACATATGTAAAGAGTTGCATTTCTCAAATGTTTATTTCATAGTTTAAATGTAAACAAGTGTAAATTAGTCACGTGTACAAAATGAGCCAATCGGGGTAGGTGTTTAATTTTAAGTGACGAAAATGACTCTTATTAATTTACACAGGGTTTGTTTTTTAAAAAATACTTTTCAGTGTGCTCTTTTTTACTAACTAGATCCGGGTCCGGCCGGATCTCTGTTAGGATCCGGCCGGAACCGGACCCGGACTTTTTTTTCAAATTAGAATCCGGCCGGAACCGGATCCGGACTTTATTTTCAAATTAGAATCCGGCCGGATCCGGATGTCAGACAAAAATAGCAATATCCGGCCGTACCCGGACCCGGATAGTGAGTCCGGTACATCACTACTAAAAATGTACTCAAATTGTAAAACTTGACTAACTTTTTCCAAGCAATTTGCATCTAATAAACGTAATCTGTACACATGTTAAATTATGTAAAAATAATCAAAATTAATTCATATGCAAGTACAAAAAATTTAACAACACCAATTTTCATTTTACGTTTTATACTTGACTGTTTAGTCTGATCGTAGGACTTGACAAATAAAACTCTAATAAAAAATAGTTCAGAGTGTTTTCACATGAAAGAAAAATCAGCAGTTTATTTAAATGTAATCTTTTTTTACTTTTATTACATTTGATTTTACTCGGAAAATATATCAACAGTTCAAAAACAAAGTAAAGGCAGAATGTTAAGTTAGAACCTAGTTTAAGTTTTAAAATAACGCCTGGCAAACTACAGCTGAAGATTAAAAAAAAAACCATTAAAATTAGTTTTTTGTCCGTAAACCAATGTTTTCAATTGCTATAGAGTGTTGTTATGGAAAATTCAGACGGTACAAACGTGATATCTATAAAATGTCAGCTTACGTCCGCAATTGTATGGTGGTGTTGTTTAATTCTACCACCATATAATTGGTACTATCTAACTGAGTTTATAGTAACAACAAAATAAGGGAAGCAAGTAATGTAATAAACGTTTGGTAGCGTTTCTTTTTTATTATTATTTTTGATTTAAACTAGACACTTAATTTGTTTAAGAAGGTTCATTTTTCTTATTCAAGAGTTAGTTTTATTAGCTGACGGGTTAACTTAGTATAAATATACATATTTGTATAAATTTTTGAATATTTCTTGTCTACTGATTTATTATTTAAAGTAATATATTACGTTGAGGACTTTGTAAAAACGTGCAAAAAAACTAATCATTTCATACTTTATCAATATTAAAAGTAAAATGAATGTATTTGATACTCAGCTATCGATTGAATTTACAAAACCAGTTTAGGTTAAAGGCAATGTTTGAGGTTAGTTTTTAATGTCACAAACTTTGTCATAATATATTTAGTTTATAATAAATTTTATATGAAATTACCTATCATACAAAAAGTTAGAAACTAAAACTTTATCGATCTTTATTTTTAAGAAACAGAATACTTCTTACAATAAGCAGTAAATAAAATACTTTTAAAATCTGTTAAAAGTGTTTCAAACAGTTTACAGAAAACTAGTAAAAGAAAACACAAAAATCCACGTGTTTTTGAGCAATAAATTTCTAACTTGAGTAATATGTTTTAAAGCTAAAAAAGTTTAATGACCGATCAAAATTGGTTTTCAATACACATTAAATTGTAAAATTTTATCTGAAAAATGCAAAATTATGGCGCAATACATTTATTGTTTTTTTTCTTTGAAACAAACAAAAGTGGTTTAAATTAGGTTTAATTTGACAGGTCCTTACAAAATTTTTTAGTGCTTTCAAAAAAATTTAAAAGTTGTTTAACAATGTAGTGCTTTAAACTATTACATGTTGTAAAATTAGAGAAAAATGAATTTAATCAAAAAACTTTTTTTTAGATAGATCGATTTTTGCTTTGAATTAAGATCATAAAACTTTTTCAGTAAATTAACTTAAACTTCTTTTAAAGAAAAACAATATTTTTGTTCTATTTTATCATGATAAAGAAACGTAATATTTTATTCAAGTTCTAAATAAAGTCACTTAAAAAAAATGTAATTGTTTCAGTTGCAAAAATTGTTTATAGTCTGAATAATATTATATATTAAAATATTTATTAAATTTTTTTTTTAAATAATTAAACTACTATTTAAAAGATATATATGCAAAGTAATTTCTTTACTTGGATTAAATATTTAAACTTAAAAACTTAAGCAGATCATTATGCTAGAAAAGTTTTATTAGATGTTTTTCTATAGTTTAATAAAATGGTAACAACTGATAAACTTAGTATTTAAATTACAAATATTACAAAAAAATATTTAACACTAATGTTACCACATGACACCATGCTTTTTATATAGCTAAGTTTTTTCTTAAAGTCAGTAAAAATTAGTATTTTGCAACTATTGAACTTACAAGAATATTTTATATTTTTTTTATATTTAAAGCGTAGTACTAAAATAAAGTGTTAAAGTATCGACAAAAATTTAATATCAGCGTTCTTATACATTATTTTGATCATCTTAAATTTTTTTCGTACTAATAAATATTTTATAATATTTATAGTAGACTAAAAAATCAAACACTAAACTGTATGACTAAATTTGTTGCTAATAATTATGGTTTATATTCTGTTATGAAATGTTGCGTTATAGGTTTTTAGATTAATTTTAGCGGTAGTTTTTCAAGCCGCGCAATTATAAAACGAATATTAATTTATTAGATACTCAGCTCTCGACTTTATGTAAAGTTATTTGTGTTGCAACTAGCTCCATTTCGTAAGCTTATTTTCACATATATAATACTAAAACACATATTAGTTGTGACGTAAGAAGTGTAAAACTAACAAAGTTGTTTTTACATTTCTAATGCTTCCTAGTAAAACACTTACGAGTATTATGGATTGATGTGTTACGTTGTAGATGGTACGGCTGTAGAGGTACGGCTGCGTGGAAGAACGTTTAAGAAACTAACAAACAAATTAATCAATTCTTAATTAAAAAAAGATTAATGTTGTAGATACTCAGCTATCGACGGAATTAAAATACTGTTTTGGATAAAAACAAAATTTGTGGTTAATTTTGAGTGTTACAAGTTTTCACGTGGTGTATTTAGTTTTTTGTGTGTAAACAAAATGAGGTTTGAAAATTATTTTCTGTTAAAAAAAAAAAATTAATAACTCTAAAACTCTAAATTGTCTTTATTAGAAAAAGTACAAAACTGTTTGTATATAGCATTTAATTTATTTTTTAACTAATAAAAGTAGTTTGCGCTTTTTACAGAAAACTAATGTTTAGCTTAGAAATAATGTAAAACTCCAAGCGATAAAAACTTGTTTTAAAAGCTTAGAAAATTAGACAGTCGATCAACTATGGTTTTCAATGTACATTACGTAGTGAAATTATATTGTAAATTGCAGTTCTGTGTTTCAACTAAATTGTCTTTTTTTTAACAAATACAAGTGTTTAAAATATCGAAAAGGTTAATTTGACCGGTGTTTGCTGAATTTTATTTTAGTTATTTTTAAACTTGTAGCTGTTTCTTGGTTAATTGCTTTAACTACTCCGAATTTTGAATAATTAAAGTTAAAATTTGTTTTAATTAAATTTAATCAAAAAATGTTTATTTTTTAGTTAATTAAGTTTTATACAATTTTTTTTTTCTTCAATAATAACATTTTGCACTTTTTATTTTATTTTTTTTGTTTCGATAAATTAATCATGTTTTCGCATTTAAACCCAAGTTTTTGCTTTTACTCAAATAGCGAGCTAAAAAATATTTTTGTTATTTAAACACTTTAACGTTAATTCAATCATAATTTTAAAAAACGTAGTTGTAGTTTTCTAAAGATTTTGGTAAAGCTGCTTAACAAAATATATTTTGATAAAACATTTTTTATTAAATCAATTAAGAATACGTTTATGTTGTTATCTAACTAATAGTTAATCATTCACAATAGTTCTTTTGCAACCATTAAACTAATGAAAATAAATGTGTCTTTTGGCTTTTAATTATTAAATTTTGAAAATACTGTCACTTTGGACAGAATGTTTATGTCGATATTCTAAGAGCTGCACTTTGTATTTTTTATTTTCGTTAGTTTTGTGTTTTATGGACAATTTATGGTAAAGTTAAACAATTAAAAAAGATTGAGTGTATGACTACTTATCGTTTACGTGTTCACAGAAACGTTCCGTTGTGGTTTTTATAATTTATATCAATATTAGCGGTAACCACAAAAAGCAAAAAAAAGTAGATCATTTTTAAAATACAAATGAAAGATTAATTTACTAGAGAGTCAGCTCTCTACTTAGGTTTTAAGTATGTTGTTTCCTTTAACTTGTATTTCACATAATTTAAGTATATTACATAAAGTATTATGGTAAAAAAAACTAACTACCGAAGTAGTATAAATGTAAGCATTCTCAAATCTGCCTTTTCTTCTTTATCCTTTATTTAATTTCTTTTTTACTAAAAAAAACTGATAGGTGTACAACGTTTCTACCTGTTTTGATTATTTTTTAATGAGATTATCACTTTTTAATTGAAAAATAAAAAAAAATAGTTATATTACTAAAGTACAGGAGTAAAGTATACTGCAGCATGTTCAAGAGTTTCAAACTTGTATCTAAATTGATTTTTTTTCATATATATTTTAATCTGCAATAAAATTAAGTATAAGGTTTTTGCCAATGTATAGTTATTTACCACTAAACAAAATCGGTAAACTTGAAAACCGGTTGAAATTAATTTTTGATTAGTGTTTCACATAAATGTTTATTACTAACAAATTATTACAGTTTAGTTGCTTCACAAAACTACAGATGACAATTTAACTACATACTCTTTATGAAGTTAAATAGCATATTTACCGGTCATTTGGTTCTTTTAGCTTTAAATTTTACTCACATTTGATTTTTGTTCAAAAACAACTTGAACTTTGTGTAATTTTAGTTTTCTGTTAATGTTTCATAAAAAGCACTAACATTAAATAGTTTTTAAAAAATTATTTTAAATGTTTATTTATTTTATTTTTTTAAATATATCGCAAGGCCAAAAATTTTTAAATCTAATAATAAGTAATGATGTATAATAAGTAAATTTATTATAAATAAATACATTATACCATACAACTCTAATAATTGATGGTATAATAAGTAAATTTTTAAACATTAATCACTAAGCCTTATTTTGTTTACATACAGTAAAACTAGACACATTATGTTTAAATTTGTAACACTAAAAACTTACTAGCCACAAATTTTGCGTTTAACCAAAATTGATTTTTAATTCAGTCGATAGCTGAGTATCTACACTCTACAGTATTAATATTGGTTTTAATACAAATAAATAAGGAAACGAATAATTTGCTTCTCAATATTCGCAACATTTAATTCTTAAACAAATCAATCAAACAAGAAATAAAAATTAATGAAAAAAAAACTTTGCCAGTTTTAGAATTCTAATAAATTTTTTACAAATAAAATATAAAGTAAAACATCATTGTACATCGAAAATAAATTTTTAATAGTTGTTTTCGATTAAGTTGTTTGCCATAACTGTAAAGATTTTATTTGGTATAAAATTAAAGTTTTCAAAGTTAAAAGAAAAAATTTTTATTGTTGTTTTGTTAAAACTGCTTTTATTTACGTAACTACAAAGCAAAGTAAATACAGCATTATATGAAATTAAAATAAGCAGCCAAGTCTTTGGTTAATTCAGTTTATAAAAAAATTATCAGGTAGTATCTAAAATTCGTTTTTGTTACATCTTAACTTTCAAAATTTTGATAAAAATCTGTAAGCAAAAATTTTTTTTATAACTGACGTTAGCAAAATAATTTAGTAATTTCTTAATGAATATTTATTAAATCACTTTCTCGAAAGCATTAAAAGCGCTTGTTTTTCTGATTTTTTTTTAACGCTTAAAACGATTAAAATAGTTTTTTAACATTATGATAAATTGTTTTTTCATTTACCAAAATGATTAAGTATAAATTATCATAGCTAAATATAACTTGTAAAGTTGATGAATTTGAAAATATACTAAATGAAAACTTTACTTAAACCAAACTTACCTCAGGTCAGTTAAACAATATTTTGAGTTCAGTAAAACTGATTAAAATAGATTAGTCGAAACATTAAGCTTTTATAATGATAAGTTTTCAATTTAATACCAACCATACGAAAGGTAGGGTGTTTGTTATATTTATTATTTAGCTATAGCAGTGTTGTTGACGTTAAAGACAACAAAGCTACTACGCTTAACTTTTTTTAATTTACTTAAGTTTAACTTAAAAATGTGTTTAATTTTGATAATAACATCACACTGTTTAAAAAAAGCTACTTGCTTTTACATTTATGTCTTTTTTAGTCTCTTTAGTCTACATTTGTGTTTGTTGTATTACAACTTATTTTGCAAGACCAGTTAAACAAAATTACCACCCAAATATTTTACCACTGTTGTTAACTACCATTACCATTTACCAGTGGTACCTTTAATTACCGCTGAAACAGACAAAAATACACATAATTAGGTTCACTTTTTTTACCCGTTTTGCAATAATAATGTAAATTGCATTTTAAATTATCTGTTTCCAAAGTAAAAAAATATGTCTAATACTTGATTTCAACTTTAACAAGATTATTTACAAGGAAACTTATTTTTCCTGTGAAAACTATGCACGTAATATATATTTGATAATTGATATTTTTAGCTACTTCATTAGTAATTTAAGGTACTGTTTAATGGTAATGATTGTTAACAATAATGGTAAAATATTTGGTTGGTAACTTTTGTTTTCTTTAATTAGTTTGGCGAAGGAAATTTAAAAACGATAAATTAAAATTTAAAGTTAATTTATTCTTAGTGTAATTAAAGATAAGACTCATAATAATTTTGCTTTCATTTTTACTTAGAGTTAACTTATTTTCATTTGTAGCCTGTTATGATACTTGTTTATTGTTATTGTTATTTGTTTATTATTATAATCCTGATTAAACACACCAACTATAAAACTGATGTTTTATATTTAACTCACTACAAGTAAAATACTTTGTTTGAAAGTACAGTTTGTTTTGTTTAGAATTGTCTTAATCTAATTGACTTTAAAATTGAGTGTTACCAATTTAAATTTATTAAGAAAACGATAGTATCAATAGGTAATGGTCTAACAATATAAAATACCATTAGAACTCTTAAGCTAAAAACCTGTAATCATAAATTCTTGTTGCATCGTAAAGACATTTATTAAAAATGAAATTTTATAGCATTATTAGTAATTTTAATTCTATAATAAAAAGAACTTTTTTGAATGTGAATATTATAAAGAATAATATATAGTTTTACTCTGAGTATACAGAGCTAAAGCTGTATAAAATCAGATTAAATTAAGTTCAAACTATGTAAAAAGCACTCAAGAACTTTTGTTTTATACACAAAGCACTCATATTTTTTCAAACATTTATTTAAAACAAGTATTATGTTAGTGATACATTTTAAGTTTACTTAAATTTAATTCAAATAAACGAACAATGATTTATTAAAACTTGATTATTTAAATCTATTTCGAAAAAATACTTGTTTTAAAATTTTAAAGGACACAATTTTTTGTGGTTTTTAAATTACTGTACCAGCTTAATTTTTACGAAGTGTCTTCATGTTAGATGTTGGCAAATTACGACACTAAGTTTTGTTTATGTTTTAATAATGTTTTTGTTCATGGTTAAAAATAAATTCTACAAAAGGTAAACGTTGTTGATTTATAAACACTTTTATTTAGATTTAGAAACTGTTTGTTTGTGTTAAACTTATTGATTACATGCTGAAGAGTATTTTTCTTGACAAATACTTCAAATCATAAAGTTATTAAAACAATAGCTTTAAAACTCAAGGAGGACAAAGGTATTTAGCGAAACATACTTTTACCACTTTTTAGTTTGTGCCTCCAATAAAGAACTTATTGAACTCTTTAACTTTGATCGTTTATATCTCAAAATTTAACTTAAGTTCTTTAAAACGATAAAAAACAAATGTTAGCTCAGTTTATTTTGTAATAAACAATATCCTGTTGCATAGTTTTTGAATCATTGTGTATAACCGAAAACCGCTCATTTCCAACCCGTGATCAAATCCCACCCGATCAAGTTTCACCCGGTCAAATCCAAGAACCGCTTACCGATCAAGGGTAAGGGGTAGGGATAACAGTGATAAATACATGATATATAACAACAAATCAAAAATATTATAAAATAACGGACTAAATAACGATAAAATATAAAAATTTTAGGTGGGAATTGTGCTTGGGGGGATTTGATCAGGTGGAAAATGATCGCGGGTGGGAATTGTCAATATACCGTATAACCAAGCGTAGTTTCTAGGAATTAATTAAGTTGACAACTAAACGGTGGCCTAATAACCTATATGCTTCGAGTTCTGACTATGCTTTTTTTTTAGTTTAAATCTAAAATTTAAAAGTATATTGAAGTATCAACAGTTATATCTTCAAAATAAGTTGTTCGTCACTTTGAACTTATTTCGTCAATAGAAAAACAATATAAGGTTAATACAAGTAAAAAAATTATGATATATTGTGCTTCTAAGTATAATAGTAGATAACAAACTTATTGTGAGATAACATTTATAATACGTTTTTCTTTATACCAGTGTTAACTAACCTAAAAGTACAAACTTTACTTGAATATTTATGAGACTAGATTAAATAATATAATCTTATTAATTTAATTTAGCTAAAGTGAAAGTTTTAATAAATAAAAAATAATAATTTTTTTCTCGTATCAACTTAAACTAGCTACTAAAGAAATAACTGACGGACATGTTTTTAAATAACACTATAAGTATTGATTTTATAAACTGTTAATTTTTTTTTTAAAGGTGTAAGTATTATCTTACTTAAAACTAAAATTTAGTTAGCGGTGTAAAAAAACACACATTCAAATACTTACAAAAAAATATTGTGAACATTTAAATTAGTAAATTTTGTTGTGCTTACAAAGCACACATGCGTACTTCTCTGTGTCAATATTAGTGTCAAGTGTTTATAATCTTCGGCAATGAACTTTAATCGCATCGTAACTTGTTTTATGTAAGAAACGGTTCTGTTTTCAGTTATCAGGTAACTAAAAAAATACTTTACGTGCAAAAAATACAAACAAATCTCTTTTTTTAAGTGTTTTTTATAATTTTTAACTAGTAGTGAGTTTTGGCTGACTTACCAGTCAGCCTTTTAAGATGAGTAAAAGTCGTTGCAGTATATACCTTTTTATAGAGGTTAATTTTGACAGGGTCAGTCGTTTTATAAAGAGAAAGACGTAGTTGGTTAAGCAAAGTTTAAATAGCATGTTGTTCAAAAATTAAGAAACATCAGTTTCAACATACAAATATAAAAGTACTTTTACAAAAACAACATCTTTGAGCTAAAACACATCTCCAAAAACAGTTTAAAACTTTATTTTAAATTATTTTTGATAAGAATTAATCATATCTGCAATACAATGCGCTTTTTATTTATTTTATCAAAAATATATGTATTTTGCTTAGAACATTACGTTTAAGGACAACTTAGAAAAAACCCTTTAAAAAATTATTTTATATTTTTTATGCTTGTTTTAAAATTCAAAATTAAATGTTTAATTTGTTTTTAAATCTATTCACAAAGACACGTGTAAAATTTAACAAATAAAGAGTTTTTGTCGTAACAGTTTAAATTTAAAAACATTTAGTAAACAAACTTGTACTTTTTTGTTTTAATTCGTTCGTTTTACTTTTTCCAGTTTGATACTAAAGCTTTAACTATGAAAAAATTAAAAATCGTGTTAAAATTTTTATTTTTTAGACAAATAATTTACTATGCTTAATGCTTATGTTTGTTGTGTTCTTTACTGAAAATAAGCTATCATTAGTTAAACCTTTTTTTACTAGTTTTAATTGAATGTTAATTGTTTTAAAACATTTATTTAAATCTTAATATTTTAAAATGTATCTTATAAAGACTGCTTTAATCCATTTTTTCATATATTAAGACTTGTAAAACTGTCACTCAGAGAGCTAGTTTAAAATACAACTACGATTAGCTTCAACTAATTAACTAGCTTAATTGCAGATTAACTTTACATCGAGTGTAACTAATTACTATAACATAATTTTGTTCTTTGCAGACATTTTTATTGGCAGTGACATTATGGTTGATTAGGCTAGTCAAAACTATTGTCGTGAAGATTTACAATTGTAATTGAAAGCGATGGTTCAAAGTCTAAAACTAAATTAAAAAAATTATAACGAACAGTTGCGTTAAAAATATAAGCTGCTTTAAAATGTGTAAATTGCAAACCACAAATTAATCTTTTTGAATTTTATTTATTAGTTGAACATCATCACTTTAAAGCAAACCAATATAACACTATACTAAACAAAACTTTGTTTTATTATTCTAAAGTTTTTGTTAATAATCTACTTCTAAGGGTCACACAAAAATACGAATTCTTATTTTGAAATTTAAGTTTAATTACAAATGCGCATTTAGGTCTAGCTCAGGGTTCGTCAGCCTTTTGTAGCTCGCAGGCCAATTTTTTCTAAAAAAATTGCTCGCGGGCCGCACTATTTAGAAAAAGTCTTCGAGAGCCGCAGTTAGTTTTGAATAATTGTAATTTTTAATATAAGAATACAGTTTCAAGCCATAAATATGATAAAGTAAGCAATAAGAAAATACCAGTAAATAATATTTGTTAAATTAGGATCCTTATCCTAAGGTTTAATACAAAACTTTTTATTTTTATGGTTTTATAAAAGTACGTTTTTAGCTAAAAATTACCACTCGGGACGCAGATTTTGGCTTCAAGGGCCGCATTTGGCCCGCAGGCCACAGTTTGCCGACCCCTGGTCTAACTAGTAAGACTATGATAGTAAAAATAAAAAATAAAAACTCATAATTACAAAAACTAACGAAATTTTTGTTGTTTTTTTAACGTTTTTTAGCCATAACTCATCTAAATAAAGATGTGCAAACTAGATATCTTATTTACAACCAGGTTTCGGTGGCAAAAAAGTTGCGACCTTTTCAAGTATAATAAAATATTAAACTGCACATAACAGTGTTGCTTATCTATGATATTATTTAAAAACTTTAACATGCATGAAAATCTAAACAAAAAACTAATATGTTAAATATTGGAAAACTGAAGCTTTTTTTTTGCCACCGAAACCTGGTTGTAAATACAATATTTAATTTGCACATCTTTATTCAAATAAGCTCTTTACATTTCAGTAAATTGAGCAATCTTCTTTAGTTAAGACAAATAACTATATAACCATAACTAATAAAATATTTTAGATTAAAAAAACAAATAAAAACTTTAGTAAGGGTGTAAGTATAAGATTTACAATAGTAAACAAAACTGAGATGTGTAGTTACCAAAATAAATATTTCACAATACCTCAGATTTATTATAGTTTGAGTTTTCTGAAGATCAATTGTCAAAATTTTAATTTTTGTACACCAATTCTTAAACACTTAACTTGAACTTTACTTTAAAAACTCTTTACTAGCCTGCTATCTAATATCTGTTAATATCTTAAGTTACCTTTTTGCAATGAAAAATATCAAAACATACAGTAAAATGAAAATATTTTTGCAACATTTTTGAATTAACTTAATAGTCTAGATATGTAAAATCTTACATTGTTTAGTTCGTTCGTGGTCCCATTTTTTTTATGTAATTCTATGTTCTTACAAGTAACAAGCCATAAAAAAACCGGTCTTAAAAAAATGTTGACCAATTAAAACGTTGTAGTTTTATGCATTCTACAGACAAAATTATTATAAGTGGGTAGATTAATTACATATGCTTAAGATTTTTATAAACATTTAACTAAACAAAGTATATATTTGTTCCATAAGTATGTTGAACATTTCTCCGGTCCTGCTGGCTTTATTTCGTTTAAACTTTTAAGGTGTAAATTAATAGTTTTATTGATTTACATTGTTCTTTTTTGTTCAAAACACATCATCAATAACATTTACATCAGAAAAAGAAAACAACCAAGAATCGGCTTTTCTCGACGTCTTAGTTAAATGAAACAAGAAACAATTTTCGACATCTGTTTATAGAAAGAAAAATTTAACTGGAAACTATTTAAACTTTCATTCATTTTTTCATTTTGAAAAGAAAGACAAAATTGATAAGAACGCTCTGCCATCGAACATATAAAATCTGTTCAAAAAAATTATTTGCTGATGAAATAAATCAGATACAACTGATACTAAATAAAAATGGCTATCTACAAGAAGTTGTAAATAAAATTATTAATTTGCACCTTAAAATTTTAAACAAATTAAGTCAGCAGGACCGAAGAAATGTTCGATTACTTTATTAATACCTTATGTCAATAATAACTTAAGAATTATAGAGAAAAACATCAAGCAATTAACTAGTAAATTTTTTCACTCAGCAAAACCGAGAGTTATTTTCTTATCAAGACCAACGATTTGGGGGCAAAGATCCGATATCAGAATATAAAAAAAGTATGTTAGTTTCCTAATTTAACTGCTTCTGTGAAGATACTTATGTCAGTATTACTTAAAAGCAATTTGGTAAAAAGATAAAAGAACATGTTCCAAAAACTATTGATGAATTTTGTTAAATGAGTGATAGGGAAAATAAATCTAAAAGAGTTATAAATGGTTCAAAAATATCTGCTTTTGCATGATACTTAGTTTATAACTTTGATTATGCAAGTAATTATAACTTAAATAAGATTTACATATTAATTGATTAAACTTTTTTTTTTTGATGCTATATTAATCTTAATTAGAAAACCCAAGTTGTGTAAACATAAAGATTTTAATTATACTGTTTCTTTGTTTTCAAAATTAGTTTCATAAGTTGTTACGTAGGTTTTATTTTTTTTTAGACGCATTGTAATAAAAATTACTTATGTATTGCAATTACCCTTTCCTCAATTATTATTACTTTTACATTGATTAACTCTTGACTATATAAGCTAGATTTGAAACTTTATTTCTATTGCTTAGTGAACAACTGATGGGTTAAGTACGAAATATTTATAGTTATGAAATTTGAGTCTTATGTATCTTTTTTAAACAAACAATTGTAATTAACAATATCCTTTATAGATTTGAGAAAAATCTAAAATCCATAAACATGGAACAACATTTTAAGGTGTTCCGTAATACATTATGTTTTAATTTCAATTTAGTAATTTTAGTACATGTTTACTCGTATAAAAATGTTTTCAAATTGTTTTCAACGATTTACAAATTAAAAACTAAATATTTAAAATCTGATATGATAACACACCCTTAAAAAAACACAGTACTTTTTTAATATTCAAATATATGTTTCGAAACTATACTCAAACATAGAACCATATGAAACAAATACGTTTAGTTTTATTTGTGAATAGGATTAAAGACTTCATTTATTTTACACTTTTATGCTAATATGAATTTAAAGAACGATAAACTTTAGATTTTAACGTAGTTAGTGATAATGATAAACAAATTTTAACTTAGTTAGTTAAAAACCATGTACTTTTATAAAGCACAGTTTTCTATAAGCCATTAAATTTTATTGATATATATGAAAATTAACTAACTTACTTAACTAACATAAAAGTAAAACTTCTTTATAAATATCAAATTTTCTTTGAATCTAATAAAATATACTTAAATTATTAAGTTTCATTAAGCGTTTTCACTTTTAGCTGTTAACTATCATTTAAATGGAAAACTTTAATTTTATGTTATAACAAAATGATATAGTTTTCTTGTATGAAATATTTTGTTTGTTTCCTTGCACTAATTTAGTTAGAATATTTTCAACACTTTTATATAAGAAACATCAGATTTAAGTGGCTAGTAGTAAAACCTAATTTTATCATTTCAATACAATTTAAATTTGTATGTCTTTAATAGAAAACATGTGATCGACTTAAATTAATTAGTAAGCTTAATTGTCGTTTAATTTAAAAACAAGTTTAGGTTGTTATCTATCAAAGAGTAAAATAATATTTCTAGACATTATAATTGACAATTTAATTAGTAGTCTGCTTAGTAAATCACAACTATCGTTTTAAGGAATATTTAGAAAACGTTTATGTTAATACAAAATTTGAAGTAAAAAAACATTTTAAAGTAATTACTACAAATAATTTTCTAAATAAAATTAATTTACTATAGCGGTAATCTTTCAATCGAAGCACCTATATCGAATCTAAACGATCACTACCATTTGAGGTGTAGCTTTCGTATTCGTAAAAAAAAAATCAGTTTTTTAAAACTGTTGGCTGTTTAATTATAACTTGTCATTGATTAATAAGTCATCATGTTTGTTTATCTGGTGATTTTAGTAAACTCTTGTAATGTAAAAATATAAAGTTTTTAAAGTTAACATTTTGCTTTGATTTAAATATTTTTTAGAACAAGATTTAAATACATTCGATTCCAATTAAATTTATAAAGTTTTTATGAGCATTTTTAGTAAACATATTTAGTTTAAAATTCGATTTATTTCTGTATAAATCAGTTTATATAATTACTGATTTACCAATTTAACTTTAAACAGTTTTCCATGTTTAAAATTTAAACTTAGTAGTTTGTATAAAATTAATTTAAGTCAGAGAGGCTTCATTCAACTTATGAAAAAACCATTAAGTTAAGATCAATGCAATAAAAAAAACAGAAGTTTTGTACAAAATTGAATTTGATAGTTTGTTTTAGCAGTTAAATCAATATATTATATTATATACCTTTTGTTCTCATAAAAACTAGTTCTAATCTAATAATGCTACAATGAGAAATTAAGTTTAAGTTTGATTGTAGTTTTCAAATATATGTAATGGAATAAAGCTTTTTATTCTTTATGTACAAAACATAAGTTTTTTCAACTTTTCTTCTTAAAATACTTTTGTTTGTATTAGCATGGTTATAACAACTAAGTATGTTTAAATCTAGAATTGTAAAAATAATTTTATACAACACTAATATGAATTTTTATAGTATTGCTAGATATACAGTACAGTATAATTTTCATGATACTTTTTTTTTGTTGAAATTAGTAAGGTTGTAATGTCAACGATTCAACGAATAACTTAATTGTTTTTATATGTTTTAATCAATTTGTAGACTGTTCAATAAAACTTAGACAACAGTAGTTTTGTTTAAACGGTATGTGCTAACATACAGTTTATAATATTTTTAGGTGCCTAATTAAAATTATAAAGTATAGTTTTAAAACTGTGATGGTTATTAAGCTAAATTCTTATAAACCACTTTTTGCTTGTAATTTAAAACATTTCATCTTGTAAAAATTTAATTAAATAAAATAAAGTTTTAACAGAACACTTTACTAAAAATTTCGTTACTAAAACTGTAGATGTAATAAAGTTAATATATGTTGATAAATCTTTTTAATCGAAAAATTAAAAATCTTATAATTAAAATTAACTTTTACATCGAAGTTGTTTTAAACCTTAAAAAAGTCTTTGACCAAACTCTACAAAATGCTTAGAACTTTCTGGAGTTTTTTTAAGTTTACATATGTATCTTTTAAATGCGGTCGATCTTGGCCAATTTGAAGGTAATTTCGGAAATAAAAGACTCTCAATAACGTTTACAAATAATTTTCATATTATTGCAACAAGAAGTTACAAACATATGTTTTTTTAAACTCTTTCTTCTAGAAACCAGTTTAAAGAGATACACATAAATTTATAACGATGGCGTTTCGAATTATGTGAGTCATTATCAAACGTAAAACTATGTGGTATTTTAAGCAAAATTAGTGTAGAAATTAGATTTATTATAAAATAAAATGTTACAATATATAAAATTTTTCATAAAAATTATACAGTACGGTAAGTTACAAGATTGATACTAAAATTTAGATAAATAAGTTTTTTTAAACAGTAAAAAAAGTATTTAGTCAAAAATTCTTAATATGTGGGTAAAACCTTATTTAGTTAATTGCTAGTTTATTTTAGACTATCATATTTTATTAAAATTGCTTCATTAATCAAGGTCTCAAGTTTATTTCTTTATTTTAAAATATCGATATTATTGACAGTTATTTTTTTATTTTTACAATAGTTACAATTAATAATATGTTCTTATACTGCTGTTTTTTCTCTGAAATGTTCTTTAACTCTTTCAATCAATGTTCTCGAAATAAATCCAGTATATTGGTTACTCTTATATTCATAGACTAGATTATATTTTAATTTATGAGGTATTTAACAAGGTCTTTGCTAATTTTTTTAAGTATAAACAAAAAAGGAACTTTAAACGAAACAACAAATTATATATGTTCATTTGTTGAAATTTTAAATACTTCAAAAATTAATATTGACGCAATTATATACAAGACTCAGTACTTAAATGAGTTGTCTTACCTTTGCATATGTATCTCCAAAATTTAATGTCTTTAAAATATGCAAAAATTTGTTGTTAGTACCAAACATGTTTATAAAATGTCAATATTTAAGTACGTTTAGAAAGTGTGACAATTTAAGTAAAAAGATTTAAGTTATTAGACTGTATGTCTAACTGTATTTATCTATTTGTATAAAAATGCTAAAGTTTTAACGCAAAAAAGAATGTTAAATGAATTCAAATAAATAGTTTAAAAAGTAAAGAAAAACTAAGAAATTGTATTAAACCTATTGAACTTCATTTAACAAAAATCTTATAAACAATGTTCTGCAGCTAAAAAATGTTGAGCTATATCACTTCACAGTAGTAAGCAGCTACAACTATCACATCACAGTAGTGAGGAGCTACAACTATCACTTCACAGTAGTAAGCAGCTACAACTATCACATCACAGTAGTGTTGAGCTACAACTATAACATAACAGTAATGAGGAGCTACAACTGTCACATCAGAGTAGTGTGGAGATACAACTATCACATCACAGTAGTGAGGAGCTTCAACTATCACATCACAGTAGTGGGCGCTACAACTATCACATCACAGTAGTAAGCAGTTTACAACTATCACATAACAGTAGTGAGGAGCTACAACTATCACATCACAGTTTAGAGGAGCTACAACTATCACATCACAGTAGTAAGGAGTTTACAACTACCACATCACAGTAGTGAGGAGTTTACAACTATCACATCACAGTAGTGAGGAGTTTACAACTGTCACATCACAGTAGTGAGGAGCTACAACTATCACATCACAGTAGTGAGGAGCTACAACTGTCACATCACAGTAGCGAGGAGCTACAACTATTACATCACATTAGTGAGGAGCTTCAACTATCACATCACAGTAGTGAGGAGCTACAACTATCACATCACAGTATTTAGGAGCTACAACTATCACATCACAGTATTGAGGAGCTAAAACTATCACATCACAGTAGTGGGGGAGCTACAACCATCACATCACAGCAGCGAGGAGCTACAACTGCTACATCACAGTAGTGAGGAGCTACAACTGTGATGTGGTAGTTGTAACTTCTCACAACTGAAATGTAATTCCAGGTGAACCTCCAGAATTAAACTAATAGTTATTTATATTGTTTATAGTAAAGTTTTTTTTAAACAACTTTGGTTTTTCAAAAGTCTTCAATGTTTTAAAGTTCAAGTAGTTAAATATTTTTTCAGCTTTTACATTTCTAAATAATATTTTACCTTAGATTGAAAGTTTGAACTATGTGTAAAGATTTTGACTTTTTTAAAGTATTTCTTAAAGTATAATGTTCATTATATTATAGTTAGATTGTGTAGTTTTAAATGGCGTCCTTGGGTAGTTATTGTATATCTATGTTTATCAGTGCTATATAGTTCTTTTAAAAGTATTTGATAAACTTTGTTTGAATTAAGAAAACAGAAAAGAACTGTATTACTTATTAAGGTTTTGCTTTCTCTATTTACTCGTATTTTAAAATTATTTAAAGATTAAAAAATTTTATGTACCTGGTAAATTTTAGACATTTATGCAGTAGACAGTTATGCAGTTTCTAAAGTGTGCTATTAAAAGCTATTATCGAAAATATTATATTACATATTAAACAAAAGTTGTACAAACCCTCTAAAAAATGTCTAGACATGGCTTTGATTTCAACTGAACGATAAAAAATATTTATGCCAAACATCGTTTGAAATATTTTGTTCGGGCGCTAATCCGTAAGGGTTGTTTACTTTATTTTACGCTAAGTTTGCTAGACAAGTTAAGCTAGCTAAGAAATGTATGTTTGCTGTGATCTATCTCAAAATTTGGTATTAGATAAAGTTTTTTTTTTTAATTTCGTTTAGCAGACACGTGTTGTGACCTATCCATTGTTACCGTGTATTTATTTGTTTTGTTCACTTTATACTAGTTTAAAAATGTAATTTGAAATCGTTGAAACAGTAGTACAACTTAATTAGATCAAGGTTTACAAAAAGACCTTAAATAAAAGAGATAAAATTTAAGAAAATTATTAATTTATAATTATTAGAGAATTGAATTTAGCTGTCGAGGGTGTTAATTTGTAAGGCGGCAAAGAAATTAATTAGGTAATCAATTAGCAAATGCAAAATATTTAATATATAGGGGCGATTATTTTTTTTATTTCTGCAAAAGTAGCTTTTATGAAAATAAGTTTTAGAAACTCTGGTCTAGACTTTAATATACATACTTACAAATCAGTAAAGTACATTAATAAAACAAAAAAAAGAAACTTTATGTTTTATAAATTATATTATTATTATTATTATTATTATACTGTTTATTGTGCAATGTTGGACTCAGGCATCAAAACCTGAGCCACTTAAACAGGACACACAAAAAGAGAAAAAGAAAATAAACTTATACTAAAAATTTTAAGATAAATTATATATATATAAACATAATTTAAATGAAAACACAAAGTTGAACACAATATGATATACAAATGAACTAAATTAAAAATTCAATTCAAAAATTCAAACTTATATATTACTTAGTACACACAATAAAGAAGTTTGTCTAAATCATCACTTATAAAACAAAATTCAAAATTACAAAATAAATAAGTAAACTAAAAGTTTGTAGGGGGAAGGCGTAGGGAAACAAATATTTTTTCTTTTGTTTATAGTGGAAAATTAGAGAATTTTACTAGTATTTATTGTATTTAAATCAAACCTTTTTAGCTTTGAACGAAATTGTTCTACCCTCTCACAAGATACTATATCCTGAGGTAGTCTGTTCCACATAGCTTTTGCTCTGTAGAAAAAATTCGCCTTGCCACTGACTGTTTTTAAAATCATGTTTACATTTTATTTTCAAATTATTTCCTCTTAGTTGATATTTATTTTGGGAAAAATTAAAAAACTGGTTAAAAAAACTTTTATATTTACCATTAATAATTTTGTAAAGAGTTAATAAATCAAATTCCCATCTTCTATATTCCAGTGATTTCAAGCCAAATTTAATCATTCTATCATTATATGATGTGTAAGATATGTTGCAACGACTACAAATATGACGGGTAAAACTCCTTTGCACAGACTCAATTTTGTTAATATCCTTTTTTAAATGTGGTGACCAAGTTTGGGTACTAAACTCAAGTTTAGGGCGAATGTATGTTTTAAATAGTTTTGTCAGAAGCAGAATTTGTTTTAAAACTTTTTAATATTTGATAACATGTAGTTTTTGCAATCTTATATTAATAGTTAATATGTTCATTCAATTTTAAATCTTTGGAAATATAAATTCCCAAATCTTTAAAAACTTTAATTTCTTGTAACTTGATGTTATTGATTAAGAGGCCAGTTGGAGACGATTGTTTTTTTGTTAATGGTTAGAATTTTACATTTGCTAGGATTTAAGTTTAGTTTTCTTGTTTTTAACCATATGTAAATACTATCTAAATAAAGTTGTAATGAATTATTTGACTGAATAAAGATTTTGGCATCATCTGCAAACAAGCTTAGCTCACTTTTAATATCAATGTATGAACAAATATCATTAATACAAATTAAAAAGAGAAGGGGACCAACTACACCACCTTGTGGTACTCCACTGTAGATTGTTAAAGAGTCAGAAAGCGTATTATTGATGAGTACTCTTTGTGATCTATTATTTCAAAAGTTATCAAACCAATCAATTAAGCTTTCATGTAGCCCATACTGATTTGAAATGTTTAATAATCTTTTGTGTGATACCGAATCAAAGGCTTTTTGAATATCCGTAAAAACTACTTTAGTAAATTCATTTTTGAGATAAGGAACTAACCAAGATTGTAAGCATGTTAACAGTTGAATGGTTGATGAGCGGTTTGGGACAAAACCAAACTGTTTGTTAGTTAATAGTTTGTTATCGAAGAGGTGATTGAGAATTTTTACAGATACAATATGTTCATAAATTCTTGAAAAGCCACTTGTTAGAGATATTGGTATGTAATTTAACGCATCGTGTATATTCTTTCTTTTTTTAATTGTTATGAATTTATAATACAACTATACATTTGTTAAAATAAATAGTACTAACTTATTCTTTTTAATCTTAGATTTAAAAAGTTATATAAAACTTATTTTAAAACCTTTTATCTTTTATCAAACATAGAATAAAAAATTAGACTGATATATTTTTTAAGTTTAGTAAACCACTCTAAAATTTGTAAACTTATTTTAAAACAACAGATACAATCCATATTCTTGATACGTTTAAAAAAACTTTAAATACAAAAATCTTCATATTATAAACAATAATGCTTGTAGAAAAATAAAACACAGGAATAATAAAAGATGTTTTCCATTGTTTAGGAACATCAAATAGTTCTAGAGAGCAATTAAATATTAATGATAGTGGAAAAATTATTGATTGGATAACATGCTTGATATAAAAGTCATATATAAAGTCATATATAAAAGTCTATATATGACCAATCAATTTTTTTTACTTAAGTTAATTTATAAGATAACTTATTTTTAACATTTTTAGCGAATTTTTAGCCAGATAAAATTTAAAAATCTATTATTACGTTAGTACAAAACTAATTTATTATATTCATTATTTTTTTTTTGATAACGAGTTATAAAATAAATAACTTGCACAAACTGTATAGTAGTTAGTTTAACATTCAAAAGTAAAAAAGAATATACGTAAATATGTTTATACTTAAATAATCCAAAATCACTTTCTGTCAAACTAAAACTGATCAGTAACAATAGTTAAAACAGTCAGAATTGAAATAGTCGTACATCCTAATTACTTTCAGCGACTTTATAAAACCAGTTAGAAAAATTAAGACAATTTTAAACTCAAAATAGCACAAACTGTATGATTTACTACGGTACATAGTGCGTTTTATTATAAGAATAGTAAAACTTTAAACCAGCCATTTAAGATAAAGTTTTAAGTATTTTGTGTATTGCTAATTAAATTAAATGTTTTCTAAAGTATTATTGTAAAGAAGTAAACAGAACAAAGCAAAGCTAATAAAGTTGTTTTTATAATAGTATAACAACATACAAGAAAATTTTCATTTTGTTTAGAAAATAAAGTTATAACACAAAAGTTAAAAATATTGATAAAATAGATAAATTTTATTAATTTGTGTTACTTTAAGTTAAAATAAGTATATAAAGTTATTTATTATAATTGTTTTTTATAAAATATATAGAAGATAATTATAAACTTTCTTTTACGTTTTAAGATGTGGACATATCAGTTATTATATTCATTGACTTGTTTCGTTTTGATTACAAAAGCGTAAGTTTTACAAACTGAAATTTATGTATAGATTAAAAGCTCTATAATATACTGTATTTTATATCAAAACTTCTTTTTTAAATTAAGTGTTACCATAGCTATACAACTTGTAAATTATTTGAAAAATGTTTCATTAACCATAGCAGTTTAACAATACATGCATGAGTTATTAAAAAAAAAACTGCTACGGTTAGAATTCAAAATTTTAATATTTTAAACATGACAATTAACAGTACAATGTTCATCAGTCCAGCTGTAGAATATCAAACCTAAAGTTTTAAAAACTGCTTTAATTAAGACTTTTAAAACGGTATTTTAACATAACACGTAAAAGTACAGTTTAATCGTGTCAGCTGTAAATTACAATTATTGAAATTTTTGAATACGTTTTTTTTATAAGTTTTAATTTTTTAAAGTTTTAATAAAAATATGACAGGGCAAAAGTCAACCCGCCTGCAAACGGCAGTAAGTTTTTTCTTGCATATTAAAAACAATAATTTGTCTTGTATGTTTTTTTAAGTTTTCTGGGAGTTTAAATTTTTTTTATAAATCTCAATTTATAGATATCACAAGTGTTCCAGTTAAGCTTGTATAAAAAATTTGAATGAAGCCAAATAACTTGAACTTATGTAAGTACAAACTAGTAAAAATATTTTTTTATGTTAAAGTTCTTCAGACTTTTCATTGTTACTAAAGCAGCGTATTATTAATTGTTAACAAGGTTGATTTAAATGTTACAAATATTCACTAGATTACAAGGGCCCTGTTCAACTTTTTTCTTTTAAGTTTTTTTTTTGTACTAACCATTTTGGTTTGAATAAATCATTCAGACAATAACTTTTAGTATTAATCATGCATTAACATTTACTTGTTTTCAATACCTGTTAATCCTGATAAAACATTAACCTATAAAACAAAATTTTTTAGTCTTAAACCAACCTTTATAACACGCTGCGTTAGTAACCATAAAGATTTTTTTCTCCATTGTGTTAAAAGCACAAAAAATTTCAGTGGACTTCCACGTCTACTCGAAGTCGGCTTCGTACGACGGGCTGGACAGGTGCGAGATCAAGGTGAACGGGGGCGGCAACATCTGCAGGAACAAGCGGGGACACAACGTCGTGGTCGTCGACCCGGTCACGCTGGAGTACGACTCCGTCAGCTTCGACACCTACGGCGACCGCACTGCGGTCAGTGAGCAAATTTAAATTTCAAGTGACTTTTTTTGATAACTTTTTTGAACTGCTCAGATATGTAATTAGTTATTTTTCAGTTTAGCTAAAAAAAATTATTATAGTCTGTTACGAACGAATAAACACTTTTTTTTTCAAGTAACTTTTTTTAATAACTTTTTTGAACTGCTCTGATGTATAATTAGTTATTTTTCAATTTAGCGAAAAAAAAAATATTGTAAAAGTCTGTTGCGAATGAATAGACACATTTTTTTCGTTTGTCTAAAAAACCTCAAGTAAAATTCCGACCAACAACTTTAAATAATTTTTCCAACAGCCGGGAAGGATGGTGGAGTACTTGAAGGGCGTGAAGGAGCACAGCCTGATCGTGATGGCGATCCGGGACTCCACCTACTCGTACTACTGGACCGATGAACAAGTGGACTACATCGACTCGTTCGGAAGCGACACGGTCAGGCACAAGGGTTTCACGTGGCCCGTCGCCGGCTGCCCCGTTTCCGCAGGTGAGCTTTGAAAGTTGGGAAAGTTTTTTTTTTTTGACTCTGGTAAACAATTGCGGCAACTATCATTTGGTTTAAACTAAAACTCAATACTGCAGATAGTAAATAAATATTTTTTTTAATTACAGACCGCGACAAAAACTTTTATTTTTGTTGTCAAAAAATTTTTGTAATTATCGAAAATATTTTACTTTTTGATATTTATGCTTTGATCAGTGTTAAAATACAAATTAAACACTTTAGGCCGTTACGGTTGGATATTGTTGACACAGAAACGTTTGGAACTGAAAGAGAACTTCAGGAGACTGCCAAAATGGGCAACATGCCATAGCAACGAACACACGTACGGCTGGGTCGTTTTAGATAAGACGTTTCGTTTGACAATACGTGAGTTTGTAGTTTTTCAAGTATAAAAAATATTCATATATGTTTTTTTTTTTTCAATCGGTTGAAATATTTTTATTTCGCCGTAATATAACAGATAAAAAACCTATATTTCTAAAGAGCAAAAGTTAAGGTTTTACCTGACTACCAATTACCTAATCGTAATTTTTAGACTTGCACCATTTTGACGATTTTTTTTTAATTTTTGATAGTAACCCTAAGCCCTAACGCGTTGTACGACAACCTTATAACGAAACTAGAAGGGCTTTAGTTATAAATTACTTTACTAACACATTATGGACTTTCATTATGCAAAGCATAACAAAACTAATCGCAATTTTGCTTAACAACAGAACTGATAGTTTTCCACACTAACTTACTAACTCGCTTTCTTGCAAATTTATAATAATTTTTTTTTGCTTAAAATTGACTTGAATGCGATTAATTACTAATTAGTTTAGTTGTAGCTTATTATTATTCTTTCATCCATTTTAAATTTTAGTATTTGTATCAACCAATTTATTGATAAAACCTTATAAATATAAAGTGAAGTAGATCATATCCAGTGCAACTAAATTTTAGGACTTATCAACTTAATTGTATGCCCTTGAAAGTTTGTACAGTTTCTCATCAGAAATATACTTGTAACAATTTTTTTTTAATTTTGAAAAATTACTAGCTTTAATCTTGAGCTTCGACATTGCAGTTTTTTTTCTGTTTGTAACTTAGTTGAATTGAAAACTATAGCCTCTTTAACCAACTTCTATACTTTAGCTCTCAAATGTTAAAAATGAACTATTAGCTTATTTTAAAATGTTTATGCTATTAACAAGTATAGTATATCAGTGTTGTGTTATAGTGTTAATTGATAGTTTTGTTTTTGTAGTGCATGAGGTTTGAAACATTGAAAAAAAGAGAGAACATAAGCAACTGCAGTT
Organism: Thalia democratica; assembly: GCF_965202585.1. Lineage (NCBI taxonomy): Eukaryota > Metazoa > Chordata > Thaliacea > Salpida > Salpidae > Thalia > Thalia democratica. The sequence goes on from NW_028139455.1 coordinate 44,016, forward strand.
GTATGCATTTTACTTTTATACATTTGAATAGTTCCGTAGCTCTGCTTGAACTAAAAAAATATTTTTATTAATAATATTTAAGACTTTACTTTAAACGAACTTTGACAATCACAATACTTTTACTTGATCTACTTTTTTTTTTAAAGCGGCTTTTCACAAAAAAAAAAAAGTATCAATTATTCAAGATATTTTTTTCATAATCCTATCATTAGACTTCTTAATTAGTATGAGTAGTCATAAACAGTATCTACAATGATATTTACAAAAATATTTTTATTATATTATATTACTTAATCAATTCAATGTATCAAAGCACATTATAACGATAATGGCTCAAAATAAAAAGTTAGCAGCTTAAATTTATTTGGTGCTATAAAATATTACGGTAGAAGAAATATTCACAAAACACGTTCCATATCTTAAATGCTGACTTATATTTTATAACATTAAACAAAAAAATATATCAGTTTTTAGTGCAAATTTAGTAACGATACTCTTTAAATTTTTATTTTTATAAAACATTAAGCGTTTTACTTAATTTTTCTTAGCCACCTTTATAGTAAGAAAAATAACTATTTCCAGACTAAGATTATCCCTATTTATTTTCTCACTGACTTGTTATAAGTTATTGACCTGTTCTAGTAGCATAAAGAACAGAAGATAACTTTTTCTAACGACACATGCATTGTATGTCAAGTTATAGTTGTATTAAAATATTTTTGTTATTTAGTTTCGCATAAGCTTTGAAGTTTTGAGTTGCTTAAAGATCATAAACTACTTGCACTGACGATTCAAAGACAAGACATTCCTTTTAAACTAAAATAGTTGCTGATTAAAAATACAAAGCTAAAAATATTTCTTTTTGTTTTTGTTAAACATATGTAGCTTAAAAGTAAGTTAAGCGCCGCAAAATTAATACTTAAATTCAGACCAGTCATAGTTTTCAAAATAAATTATCAAAATACCTCAATATTCCACCCTAATAACTTTTAACAATAAAACTGTAAACAAGTAGAATTTAGGCTTGACAGCACAGCTGTTTTAAATTTAGCTATGATTAAGAAAAGTTACTTTGATAAAAGCAAGCTAAGCAGAAGAAATTATAAAGTTATTTAGATGACCGAAAACAAGTGAAGTGTGTGTAACTATATATTAAAACTCAGCTAAAAATAAATCAGTTGGTCAACTTAAACATCAAAATTAGAAGTTTACTAAAATTTAAAAACATCAAAAAACTTTCCACCAGCTTGCAGTTTGGAGGAGACACGTGACTACTGCAAACAAAGGGAAATCCCCTTCTCATGCAAACCAGTTACCATGGGCAACTGAGGCGACCCGTTGCGAACGACCTCGTCTGCTCGAGCGAAACGAACTGTCACGTGACGCACAAATGTAATACTTTTACGGGGAAGTATTCCGCGAGCGTCGACACTTACACCAACTACTGCAGCTGGAAGGGCACCTGGCCCGCCAACTACAAGTGCCCGCAGTGCGTGTCGGGTGAGTTTTGACAAAAAAAAAATTGTACCATTATTTTTATTTTACTTACAAGCCCAGTTGTCACACAAAACACAAACACTTCACTTTAGCTAACGTTGGTGTGTTTTAACTCAAGCACTGAGATTTTTTTTGCAGTGTTTGGATTGGAAAGGAAGAAATATTCCTCTGTTGTTGAGCTGCTTGCCGGGCAAAGCAAATCTATTAGCTTCGAACTGCCAGCAGATAGAATTCCACCAAAGGATTTCTTTTTCCATGTCAAGTATAATGAGGTTTCGTTTTTCAATAATACTTTTTCTTAATTATTCGATAACGTAGTACTGATTTTACTTTTTTTTTTTGAATTAAAGCACTTTTTGATCAATTTGTTTTTAATAGATCTGATTCTCAGGTTGTTTGAAAACGTATCTACACTATTTTTAAAGTTGGATTTCTAAGCTAAAATGGAATAAAATATTTCGAAAGTTTAAATATAACTTATAAAATATAGAATAACTCAAGTTATATACATTTTACATAAGTTTTTTTTTTAAAGTTTACAAAACTCATTTTGTTTTCAAAAAGTCTTTAAAATTCAAAGCACTGTTTCATCTCTTCCTTTATAAAATTCTATTCAAACATAAGTTGTTTAATCAGACTTTATACATTTCACCAAGCAATGTTTAATCTTAGCTGCGTGTGCAAACGTACAACCCAAAGTTGAAAAAGATAATAGGGCCGTTTGAAGTTTTTGAAAATTTTCCAACTGAAAAGTATGACGTAAAGCGGAAAAGTTTGGAAAACATACCGTAAGTTTAACAAATTCCCTGTGAAATTAACACCATTCAGTTTTATAAGTAACAATATATCAGCTCATAGCTACATTTTTTTCTGTATATAATTTTAATGAAAAATTTGAACTACTATGTAAAGTATTTAATTTTTTTAAACACTTTTTAAACTAAATTAAGTTTACACTACACATAATTTAGAGACTTAATACTTTTTCACTTATTGTCTATTTATATGAAAAAATTTTACAGATTAATTATTTCATTCATAGATTTCAACAACAAAAAACATAAAAACTATAAATTAAAACACCGAAATTATTTTAAATGAATATTTCTCTTAGTTTATAGATCAACTCACACGCCAAATTTGTTTTATTAATGGTAAAAAAGCATTGGCTTTGTGCACAAAGTTTTTCACATCACCTTAACTATATATTTTAAAAAAATGTTCACCATCAATTTGCAGGCACTTGGGGATTTACAGAAAATACAGACACGGACAAAGGTGGACTATTTACATGAGGATAGAGAACGCAGCAACGCGCATGAACAACGACAAGTTCACGCTTCAGGTGATCGATTTCAACAGCCAAAATGGTTTCGAAAGACCATTTGTCCTGCACGAGTTCACCAAAACCATTAAAGTGTACGGTTGGTGAAATTTTACTTTTTTAGCGTAAAACTAAATGTACTTTTTACTTGCGTATTTTTTATTATGTGACTTGTTTTAGTAGGTTGACAGTTACCTTTCGCTTAACGCTTTTTATGGTAAAAAAAAAGTGTAAAAAATATTTGTTAAAGTTTTTACTATTGAAAATCTAGTATGTACTAAAAAAATAAAATTAAAACTTAAAAAAAAATTTATTTGAAGTTTCTTTACGCATTAAAAACTTTTCACCATTTTTAAAAACTAAATAAAATTTCGTTTAAATTTTTATAAAAAATTAAAAATATTTATTTTTATTTTAAAACATTATTTTTTACATTAAAATTGGGCGTCATTGAAATCAATAAAAGTAGCATTTAACAATTGATAACTGATAACTCAGTAATATACAAAAACTGATTGCGTAAACTTTTTTTTTATTACAACTTTCGTTAAGATCCTTGTGCGGGTAAAAGGTGGTGCCACCCAGCAGCTATATGCGTTCCAGTCACTAAAAACTCTCTGACATGCCAAATGAGTCATGAGTTGGCGCTGAAACACGGTAATTTTGTATTTGTATCTTCACGCACTTTACAATAGTTCATTTCAGTTCTATCGTTCTTATAACATTCAACTACTTTTTTGTCTTGTTACTCTTGTAATATAGTTTTGTTTTAGATTTTTGTTTTCGTCGCTATCGCAATATTGTACGTGTCTACTTAATATTTATTTTAGAGTTTGTACATAATTTAAAAGCATTTCAAACATATTCTTTAAGTTATTTTAGTAAACTTAAAACAATGTATATTTCTTAGAGTAAAAAACATACAAAATTTTTATTTTTTATTAAACTGTAGAACTAATACAGGATGTTTTTAAGTAATGGCATGTTTTTATTAAAAGTACTAATAATATAAAGCTCGTTTGCTCAAAGTTTTATTTGTTGAGGGTTCTACTGTAAAAAATCTAAATATTACTTATTAAGTCATTTAAAGTAAAGAATTTTAAATGTAGACTTTTGTTCCGATGACGATGTAAAGTGTCCTTCTGATAGAAAGTGCGGGAAAATAAACAAAAGTCCCTATTATGAATGTGGATGTATGGACGATCAGTATGGTAAACATTGTAACATAAGTAAGTATGCCAATACTCTGACTAAAAGTACGGAACATTTTACATGTGACGTGTTTGTTTCAAACTTACAAAACTATTATGTCACTTTTATTTACCCCATTAAATTGATAAAAACAAAAATTATGATAAAAAAAGCTATTGTTTATATTAGAAAAAAGTAGTGGATATTACTTTTAAAGTGCGATTAATTTTGTGCATGCACAAAACAGTCTTAGAGTTTTTCTAACATTTTATGCGAAAATTCAACTAATAGCAACTCCACGCTTAGATACATTCATGTCACATTTACAAATTTCGATATCACTATCTACTATTTTGTTATTATAATCCTTTTTAAAATCAAAGCATAAACATAAATGAAACATTTAAAAATAGAAATCAAAATATTTTTTAAGATTCGGTTTTATAAAAACTATCTAGATTTGTTAATGTTAATCAAATAATCTTGTAACAGCTATTAAACAACTTTCTTCAAATGAAGTATTTAATCATACAATAAGCTTTCACCAGAACTCAACATTCAACAACGCCAATTTTTCTCAGTAAGCTTTATTTAAACTTATGTATCGTTAAATTTTCTATACTTTAAAATTGTAAATTATTTGATCTCTTTGCTTAGCTAAAAGCAGTTAGAATTTCTAAAAATTTGAAACTTTTTGAGATGTATGACACTTCAGTTAAACACGTTTTTATGGTTATTTACATTACATTATGCTTGCTTTCTTAATAAACTTCTGAATAACTTTCAGTATTCAAAACATGAAGCTTGATTTCAACAAGCTGTATACAAAAGACGAGGAAAATGGAGTTTACATGTTGCAAAACACAAGCATCGAATTTACTGTGCAACTTTTAAACACGACAAACAACAGGTATGCTTTGCTTTTGCTGCATCAATATACAGCAGTTAATTGCTAGCTTATTTCTAATCTGTAAGTATTTTTCTTCAGGTCATCGTCTGTACCGATTAAGAGTGCGCCGATAAACTACTGGATCTTTTACAGCCAGCACGAAAAAGCATTTGTGAGTTATTTTAAACAATTTTATTTTTTCAAATGTGTATGTTTAAAGAATCCTATAGTAACTTTAGAATCAGCTTGTGTAAGTAGAAGCAGAAGCAAACTTATTGGTATTTTAAGGAAGCTGGTATAGATTTTTTTCAAACTATAACAACATTTCAAACAACACGTGATGGATTTTTGGTAAAACGTAGAGTTTTACAAACTTCAACTACTTAACTGTTTTATAATATTAAAGTAATTGAAACATTGACCATTTTTGAATAAGATTAAAGTTATGAAATTTTCTTTTCAGACCAACTGTTTGACAAGAGTTCCTACAAGCTTTTATTCCGATGAAATAGAAAATTCATTAACGACAGAAACTGACGGAATTTCGTCGATCAGTAACTTGGTATTTTTTTTGTTAACTTGATATCTTAAAGACTTACAAATATGCGTAAAGTTGACTGACTTTTCATTAAAAAATTCAAATTAAGTAGGTTTTAAAATTATGTAAAATTGTTTTTAGTAACGGTTTTTTCTATCTATATTTTGTTTATTTTTAATCGTAAAATATTTTATTTTAGGTCTGCCAAGCTGCATTAAGAGCAACAAAACCAGGTGACTTCTAGTTTGTTTTTGAGATTTTTATATTTGTGTTTTACTTTACTAAATTGTCTCCCCCGTCTCATTTGAACAAAAAATTAAAGTAAAAAAACGCTGTTGGATTTTTTTTTTACTTTAACTAGTTCTTATGGTTTCCATTGTGCTTTACCTTGTTTGTTAAGTATCAAATAACTTATTCAAACGTATTCAAATAAATTTTAACGATCATATTTTTGCAGATCCATGCAGAGAAAAGTGCCAAGGAAAACTATGCTCCTACATAAAAGATTTCCCTTACTTTAAGTGCAAAGAATAAAAGTTTAGTAGCTTTGTTGTAACCTGTTTTTTTTCTTGCTGGTAGCTTTTATTTGTCAAAAGTTTTTTGTTACTTCTATCAATAATAACTTCATTTTGTACTATACTTTCACTTTGTTTAAATTAGTAGTTCGTAGTTGTTTAACTTATGTTAAAATATTTTTCAGAAATTTTATCTTAGCTTTTAAATAGAATTTTTTTTTTTTTAAATTCTTATCTTGAAATCTTTTACTTAATTTTTTTTTAACTTCAAAATGTTTTATAGTTTGTAGTTAAACTTACAGGTTTTAAATCCACCTAAGTGCTACAAAAAAGATTTTTTTCTTTTTTTTTTGTAACAAAAAACTATACTTTAATTTTATATTATAAATAAAAGTTTTGTTGCTACTATTTTCAAAAGTTTTAAATTAAAATAAAAGCAAACTATGTAAACAAAGTATTATTTTAATTATGTGTGATATGTAGAACACGTCAAATACTTAAAACTATTAGTTTTAGTAATCAATTTAAGATTAATTTTCATAGGTTAAGTAAAAACTTGTCTGTCGCAATCGAAATAGCTTATGGTTGCCTACTATGTTAATAATGTTATAAACTCTAATGGATGACCAAAGCAACTTAATATTTTGAATTATGTTAAAGGTGCCTGTTTTAGTAAAATTAATTTAGCATAAGACTTGAGCGGTTTTGTCCAACAAATAAAACTAATACTTTTTGTTTTTTAGATTAACTTTATAAGCACAGTATACCTAATATATCATTGAAATATTTTAAACAATTTATTTGCATTAAAATTATAAAAAACTACTTGGTTTAAATTTTTTAACAAATCTTATATGAATTCTGAATACTTTTAATAATCAATAAAAACAACTCGGTACACATGCTTTTAATTATATACAACATGCTAATGGACAAAATTTGTATTTAATAATAAATTTAAAAACTTTAAAAACTATAAAGTGATCGTTTCAGTTTTTATATCTTTTAAAACAGCATTTCAACCATAATTCAGAGACCAAGGTAAAATTCAAAAGTTCAATACGTATATTTTTCATAATTTTTTTTATGATGACTGAAAAAATTATGAAAGTTGAAATGTAAACACTTCAAGCCGCATTTTCACTGCAATGTTTCCTCTTTTTCACTCCAATATGCCCGACCAGCCCTCCGACGTTGAGGAGTCCCACCGTCGCCCAACCCAAGCCGAACGGGCGGCCCCAACTTGTGAAGGGATTTCCCGAATTAGCGACCATGAACGACGTCATTCCTACTGACCAGAGAATTGCTGCGAGTTTTTCTACTTGACGTTTTGTTTGAAATAAATAAACTTTATTCAATTACAATTCAAAAAAATAATAAAAGTTGTATGCTTTGCTACTGTAGAGTAGAGGTCGGCGAACTGCGGTCAGCAAACTAACAACTTACAGTCTACTTTTCAGCTAATATTATACCTTAATTTTTCTAGTTTTCTGGTAAAAATTTCACAACTAGGCTCTACACTTGATAACTGACAATTATTAGTGTTTCATTATTGCTTATTGTGTCATACTTTAAGGTTAGAATGATTTTTTTTGACAACTACAAATATTTTAAGAATTTGCAGCCAGTGGAAGATTTTTTTCTTACTGTGGGGCCCGCAAAAAAAAATCATAGAAAAGTTACTCGCAATTAACAAACGTTATTTATGAGCAAATGTTGTAAATAAAGTCTTACTAGACACAAATTTGTTGAATTCAAGTGACGCCCGTATTTTCACATGAATAAAACAGTTATATTGATTTACTGAGAACACTTGTTTTTGACTTTAACATGTCTGTTGATCAACAAAACAAATTCTTTTTTTTTAGCAAAAGTTTAACGGCTTTTAAAGTTTTGTAAAAACCTAAATAACATCAAAGTCTTAAACAATTCTATGTTTATAAATGCATTTTTAGATGTTCTTCATCAGATTCAGACTTTTATATGAAAAGTTTTTAAGTCCATCAAAAAAAAAAGAAAGTAAGCAATTTAAGTCTCAGTAAGAACATTTTGTGCGAGGTGTATTTTAAAACTAAAATATAACTTCCAAAAACCTTTAACACTTGTAATGCATTAAACAAACTATAATATTTCCAACTAAAAAACACAAACTACGAACCTCCAAGATTAACGAGTATTGCACCGACATCTGCTAGCTTTATGGCTTCCTTCCTCCAAAATACCGCTGAAAACATGATTGTTCCTACGAAACCGACAATAATACCCAAAATAACCATCGCTCTCACTGTATTTAAATTTCTATTTGTTTCTGTTGAAAATAATTTTGATAACCTTCCAGTGTTAAATAAGAGTATTTGCAAAAAAAATCAACTGTAATTCCAGTGTTAAGTTTAATTGTTTTATACAACAGCCAACATGATTGCTGTTTAAATTAAATTAAAAAACAAACCGATTGGAACGCAATCATCATCCGCCGTGCAGTTCAGCCACAAACCGCTGAATTCGCTCGCGTTCGTGTAGATCCAGTTTTTGGCGCCAACAGCGCTGATTCCCGTGCCGAACGCCGAGCAGCAGCACGTGAGCGCCAGCACGAATAATGACGTCACAATGGTTTTGTCATCCATTTGCTGTTGTTATGAAGTTTTGAAGCGATATGGAGTTTTTTTACTATTGTTACTGGTATTTATGGTTTATCAGGTAGAAACAAAGTACTGACTGACGATAAATTTTAAAATAGATTTTTGTTTGTCACAAAAACACTTCTACAAAACTCGTTAACAATTATTTTTAGCTGAGTAGACATTAAAAATTGTTTAAACTTTCGGTTTTGATATTGAAAGTAAAAAGAAAGTATGATTAAGGTAAATCGTTTTTCATGACTTTCAGTGTTGTTCTTTTTAGTAATAAATGAAAAGGAAAACATTCTTTTAGTAGTTTATTGTAGCTTTACAAAACATCTTTACTTTCAAATTTTCATTTTCATCTAATTTCTCAAATCATGATATAGTAGTGTAAAAAAGTTTATTAAGTATTTACATATACTTTAGCAAAGAAAAATTCGAAAACTAATCTATAATTAAATTGAATTTTTTATGTTGTACAAAAACTTTTTTTGGATAATAAGAATTGTTTTTATAAACATTACTTTTGTTTATTTTTAATCGCAAAAAGGATTATATTTTTTGCAATAGTTTTATTTTTTAAACTTGTTTTGTTTTATAATCTAGTTTTGATGTATCAAAACAACGTTTAAGTAACAAATCAAATTTAATAAGACTATAAAGAATTTAAAAAACCTTAAGTCTTTAAATTTCAATAACTACAAAACCTAAAGGTACAGAAAAGCAACGAAATACAATAATTGAGAACTGATTTTAATGAAATACTGAACTATTGTTTTTTTTTCAACAAATTCAACGTTCTGCAATTTTTTTTTGTTTTTAAGTTATATATATAAAAGTAATCTTTTAAATTAATACTTATACTAGCTTTAAAGCTGGTTTTTAGTTACCTTACTGAGCACTGTATAAAAAGAAAAACATCCTAGCTATAATGAAACCATTCTAAAAAAGTTTCTTTGACTTTTTTAGCAATTACAACGAGCTGTAAACAACTTCCAAAAGATCATACAGAGATTTTCTATTATTCATGACAAAAAGCATACTAACGAGCACAATTAAGCAAACAGCACTTAACTTTAAAAATTATAAGATTGAAAGTAGAAAAAAGTTTAGCAAGTACCAAAGAAAAAATAAGTATAAAGTTTTAGCGGTACTTTTTGATTTTTTTTTAAGTTTTGTAGTTGTTTTTTTTTCTATGAGTATTTTTCAGTTTTCATAAAAACAAATTATATTGTAGTTATGTTGTCAAACTGCAAAACAAAACACTAAAACATCGAAGTATTTAGAAACTAAGTTAAATTGACATATATAATATAGCATCATTATTCTTAGCATTAAAGCTTTTTATCTAAATACTTCCTAATAATTTAAGCGTTATTACTAATCCTTTTGATATTTCTTTTATTGTCATAGTTTACATCTAAATTAGTCGGGGTTTTATTTTTCTGCCGAACTTTTAATTTGAAAAATGTGTTTTGCTTTCTTCAATTAAACTTAATATGTGTAAAGATAAAAGCATTTTGATGATTTGTAATGTTAAGTCATTTTAGTTATTTTAATTTACAAAAATTGCAAAATTTCATCTAAACTTTACTCTTGTATAGTTTTTAATTTGTAAACACCATTCGAGCACAAACTAGTTATTTTTACAAAAAATATTTTTCTTATTTTAAAACTTTCTTTTATCTTAAGGCGGACTTAAGTTTAAGTTGTTAAAAATTAATATTTTAAGCTTTAATGTAATGTAACTCGCTAGTTAGTCTGAATTTTTAGGTGGATATAATTAAACTCTCGTGCATAACAGTTTTAATGATTTTTTGGCTTTCAATCTTATTAAACTGAGTCTTATTGAAATTCTAGGTGTTTCCCCAATATTTGCTGGGTCAGCATAAAAAGTTATTAAAATTTAATTTTTTTAATTAGTATTTAATTTGATTGGGTAAGGTGGGTTCAGTTAAGGGTGTAAATAGAAACTATATAAAAAATTTGGGTAAGGTGGGTAAAGGTTTACGGGTAAAAACACAAAAAAATTTAAAAATGATTCAAAAAAAATTGAAGTTTCTAAATTTTGTAATGGTTTATTTTTCAAGCCATATGTGGTATATAAACACCTGAATAAACCTTTCAAATGTAAACTAAACACGAAACTATTTTTCATTAATCTTCGATGATTAACACCTGTCAGTTTTACAAACTGACTAAAACAAATGTTTGTTATTTTATTTAAAATAAAAACTGTTTTGAAATACCTTTTTTTTTATATTAATCTCTGATTCAATAGATTTATACTTATAGCGTGGGGAGGGACACTGGCGCATGCGTGCCACCCAAAAAAAGAAAAAAGTATATAAAAAAAAGAATGTAATACCTTTATCCTTTATTGTTTATTTTTTCTGCTAAATTTGCCTTTTTTCAACAATGTTTATCTAGTATTCGAAAAGTTAAACAAAATTTTGAATACCATTAGTGACATGTTAGGGAAATTACCCAATATACTGATTCGGCGCGCAAGCGAAAGTGCGCACCGATGTTGATGAAAAACTCCATAAGAAAAAAATTTATAAGTTCATTAACTTCGTAAGAATTTAGACTCAAAAAGAACGCAACTAGTTAGTGCACTGCAGTAGTATAACCTTATGAAAGATTTTCTACAAAAAAGTTTACAAATATACGTCACGTTTAAAGGAAAATTAAACAAGTTTTTTTATGCTACAATAAATGTTAAGACTACTGCTAGTTTTCTGATCTTTATTTTTGTAAACATACAAGAAAAAGCGTGTCGGCCTATGAAAAATAAACTTTTATTGTGATTTTTTTTTAAACAAATACAATCAAATGAATTAAATTTAAAAAGTATACTTTAACTATTTTACAAAGTTGTAATAAATTGCAATAACAGTTATAAAGTTGGTCTATTTTAACTTCTGTCTAACTTTATTTAAATTATGTGCAATGAGGTGTGGTTATCACTGTTGTATAGTATATTAAATAGATTGAAATTTTTTACGTAAATAAAACAGATGCTTTCGTTTTTTTGAATATATTCATTTTTAAAGATATAAAGTTTACTGTAAGTAGTAAAAAAAAAATTATTTAGTAAGTTTATATTTGTTCAAGTATAAGTAATTCTAATAAAGTTTATACTTTTTTTAAATTGTTTAACTTTGTAATATATAAGTATGTTTTAATACAGTTACTTCGAACTTATTTTACATAATGAATTTATTTCAATTATGTTACTTATAAAAAGACTTTCTTATAGCTAATTACAAAAGTTTAAATTTAGGGAATTTTTTGAGAAAAAAAATTTGCGCACTCCATGACCAAAATACACGCTACGCCACTGACTTATAGTATTGATAAAAAAACCTTTTGAGTTAAAAAGCACGTGTTTTAGGTACTATAAACAGTTATTATTACTTTATCAACACTACATGGGAAAAATTCCGTGCTTTTATTTTGACAATAATATGTATCAATTTGAAATCTGAAAATAGCTGTGTTTTTTCTGGACAAAAACTTCTATAGATTATTGTTTATGATGGTTATTTAAATTTATTATGATGTTTAGCTTAAGAGTAGTTATCAAATATTTAAATTAGTATATTAAAGTTTTTTTTTTTTTGAAATAAAATTTAAATTAATTATCCATATACAGTAATCAATAACATAACATAATGTATGTCAAAGTTATAGTGTATGTTTATTTGTAATTTCAAACCAAGTTTTAAAAACATTAAGTTAAAAACAAAACATAAAGTTAGATTTTATTTTTTAATTCAGTATTTGTTTATATGCATCAAACTCGTCATCAAATAGTTTTTATTAGTATAAAAAACCTTAAAAAATATTCGACTAAACAAGCTTTGATAAACAATAAAATACTATACAAGTACTTTTAATGTTTGGTATAGTCTTGAAATATGAAAATATGAAAAGAACTAAAAAACTGTTTTAAAAATCTAAATACTTTTTTTCGTCTAGAAAACAAATTGCTGGTTTTAAATGATTATAAAAGATGAGATAGTAAATTTCAAACTATTTCCAAAACTAAATTTAGTTATTCAAAATTATGTTTTAAAGTATTACATACTATTAAAACTGTTACTATTTTATGCAAATAATAAAAAGCATATCAATGTTGTCATTTTAGACTAGTAAATATTGTGTTTGAAATGTATCAACTTAGTCTTAAATTCCTTCAAAAAAGATATAAATGTTTTAAAAATTAAGTTGTAAGGTTAAACACTGGGTTTTATAATACATTAACATTTTATTTAACTCTTATATAAGTATTTTTCTTTTATTTTAAAGTTTAATCTGTTTTTTAAGCATATTAACGAAATTTTTATTATATGTTTCTTGTTAATATGGAGTGTTTGTCTAGGTTATTTTAAGTTAAATTTAAAAATGTTAAAGTGTCCTTATAACAGTGAAAATATATTATCTTTCAATTGAATCGATTATTTATTGGAGTATATCGTTAATGACAGTTATTTAAAAATGTAATATTATGAATTATACACTGTCAATAATTATCAAATATTCTGGTCCTTACTTTGAATTGCCACTTTAATTAGTAATTGTTACATCATATAAAGTGTTATACAAGTTTTAGTAATTTCAAAAGTTAGTAAACTGATGTGTCGGAAACACATTGCGAAAAAAAATAGTTATATTTAACGAAGTAAGTAAAATATGCATCTAAAAATAACTAGATTAATGATGGATATATACTAAAAAATTAAAGTACGTCAACATACATTTTTAATAAACCGTTTTCTTTTTTAATAAAGTTAAAAACTAGTGTATTAGTGGCTCCTCTAAATTTTATTAAATTTTAACTTTATGATATGAGCTTCTAAAAGTTCGTTACAATATTTAATTCTTAATTATTTTTTAAAATGTATTGCAGAACTTGTTTAGTGTTATATTTAGTTAGCAATTCTTTTCAGTTTTAGATGTTGAGTTTTGTTTTAGCAAATTAACACCAAACTATTCATCAAACTATTTATTTACACAAAAACAAGCTAACACCGTTTGTGTTGTGTACTAGGTTTAATGTTTATCAACAATAAGACAGTAATTAAAAGTTGTGTATTCTGAATTATAACGGAAACGGACAAAACAGACATTGAAAATCAGGTTGTGGAATTCACTAAACTTGCCCATTTTACTTGTTGCTTAATCTGGGATACCTTTATTTTTGAAATAAGTAGCATGCATCTCCCAATCAAACTAAAAAGAAATTGAAAGCCCATAACTATATAAATTAAACATAAGAATATTTAAATTTGATATTAAAGCTAGAGTTGTAATAAAAAAAATTTAACGAGGAGCAATAAGTTTTAAAGAAAACTTTAACTTGGTTAGCATTTTTAAATAATAAAATCTAAGTTAATTAATAACAAATTCCTTATTGTCGTAATTAAACTTTCAAAACGTAACACTTTTTACAAAAACAGTATACTACTCTTAAGTACAAACTTTTAACAAAACCTGAAAGGGCGAACTCAACGGTAAGTGCGTCCTCAATAAAAATTACAAAATGGCTTATTTGAGTATATCAGAAGTCACTAATGTTAAAAAGTGATCTAAAACCTTTTAAAACAAATATAAAAACTCATTACAAGCATTTTTTCTGTTAAAACCGTTTAAATTTATTTAAGTACTTAACATGTTAAAGCGTTTTGAAATGTTTCGTTTTTTTGTATTTCGTAAACTTAAATTTAGTAAATGGTTGTTTAAATAACTCAATAAATATTTTTGTCTTTATTGGATCTGTACTAGAATAATAATTTTTAGTACAAAAGCAATTGCATTTAACTTGTAGACTGAGTTAAATTGAATTCTTTATAAAATCTTTAAAAGTTATTTTTTAATCTCTTTTTATATAATTTAATAAACTTTACCCTTCATGGTCAACTCACCTTTTATGGGTTACTCGCGCTTTTTCGTTTGAATAATTAGTAGAAATTTTTAAACGTGAGTAAAATTAACTAGCAGGTTTTTTTTCACCGAGTTATTTTTTTACTGGTGTTATATAAAAAATTACAAGATAAAAAAAGGCTGTTTAGGTAAAAAACTCAAGTAGGAAGCAGGGGCGTAGCGTGGGGAGGGACACTGGCGCATGCGTGCCACCCAAAAAAAGAAAAATGTAAAAAAAAGAATGTAATATCTTTATACTTTATAGTTTATTTTTTCTGCTTAATTTGCCTTTTTTCAACTATGTTTATCTAGTATTCAAAAAGTTAAACGAAATTTTGAATACCAATTAGTGACAAGTTAGGAAAGTACATGTTATTACTCAATATACTGATTCGGTGCGTAATTGCAAATGCGCACCGATGTTGATGAAAAACTCCGTAAGGAAAAATTTTATAAGTTCATTAACTTCATAAGAATTTAGACTCAAACCAGTACGCAATTAATATAGCGCACCGCTGTAGTATAACCTTATGGCAGATTATTTTTCTACAAAAAAAGTTTACAAAAATACGTCACGCTTAAAGAAAAATTAAACAGTTTAACTAATTTTTTTTTATTTTACATTGTTAAGACTACTGCTAGTTTTCCGAACTTTATTTTTGTAAACATACAAGATAAGCGTGTCGGGCCTATGAGAAATAAACTTTGTTTGTGATTTTATTTTAAACAAATACAATCAAGTGAATTAAATTTAAAAAGTATACTTTTAACTATTTTACAAAGTTGTAATAAACTGTAATAACAGTTATAAAGTTGGTCTATTTTAACTTCTGTGTAACTTTATTAAAATTATGTGCAATGAGGTGTTGTTATCACTGTTGTATTGTATATTAAAGAGATTGATATTTTTTCGTAAATAAAACAGATACTTTCGTTTTATTTAATATATTAATTTTTAAAGATATAAAGTTTACTATAAGTTATAAAAACAATTTTTATTTAGTAAGTTTACATTTTTGCAAGTATAAGTAATTCTAATGAAATTAATACTTTTATTTAATTGTTTAATTTTATAATATATAAATATTTTTTAAAACAGTTAACGAACTTATTTTACTTAATAAATTTATATAATATGTTTTGGTTTTAAGAAAACAAATAGAGAGATCTCAACTGCTGGAGGAGAAGTAATATATTTATTCTTTCAAAAATTTATTTTACAAACTAAGTTTCGGTCAAAGACCTCTTCAGTGCTTAAATAAATCTAAAAAAAGATATGTGACAGTCATGGAAAATAGCAATTGAACAATTAAATTAAGATAAAAACAAAATATTACCGAAAATTTTTTACTTAAGAAACTAAACAAATCAAATTTTAATATTAAGACTGAGTTTTAGTAGAAGTTTAAATTTTTAGCTAAGTTTTAAAATCAATATAACAACAATACTAACAATAATCAAAGCTGTATGTAGCTTTCTTTTTTCTTCTAAATAATTTAAAGACTAAACATTGCTTAAGTAAAAATGTAATTAATGAAATGAGCTTAAAATTATTTTAATTGTGACGTAATTATTGAAAATTTGAACAATTTTGTGGTTTTAATCGTTATTAAAATTTAAATTTCCGCTCAAATGCTTTATATGAAAGCTTACAGTTAAAACTAATTTTTACCTTAAAACAAAACAAGTTAAATTATGGTACTAAGTATTGAATTTTTGGCAAAGTTTAAATTCTAGTTAAATTTAAAAATCAAAGAACAACACAAATAAATAAGAATAAGGTTAATAATAATAAGTAGGCTTAAGTTAAGATGCATTTTAATCAAGCTGAATTTTATTGTGACTTGAATATTGTAAATTTAAGTAGTTTTGTGCTTATAATAGTTACCAAAATTTTAAAATTTTGCTTGAATAATTTAGAAAAAAAAAAAATTAACTTTAAGAAAATTATAGTTACAAAAATTAAAAAGCATGCATAAAACCTGTATTACGATTAATTTAAGTTTTGAAGTGGAGTTTTCGGAAGTGCGGCAGGAATAAAAGAGTTCGTACCGTTTGTTTAGATTATCCCTTCTGTCTGCTTTAGCGATCGCGACCTTTTCTAATATGCAAGTACTGCAAATGCTTTGTGGGTTTTTTGCTTTGCCAATGTGGTGGATAATTTCCCAATCTATTTTGTATTCGATGTTCTTATTTTTAAGCTTCCATATATACTTCGATAATTCTGTTCCGTTCTCTTTATAGTTTTTAAAGTCATTAATATGGTTGTACCATCTTTTTTTAAAAGTTCCACCCGTTGAGCCTAAATAGTTTTTTGTTTCGTTTTCCGATTTGATTGTCGCTTTATATATCACATTTTCAACTAAGCATTTATTCTTAAGGGGACATTTGTTTTTTGTTCGGCAGTTGCAAAGTGTTTCGTTTGGATCATCGTTTCTTGTTTTTAAGTATTTTCGATTGTGTTTTTGGATTAGTTTCTTAATATTGCTCATGCAGCTATATGAAATTTTACAATTATTTCTGTTTATTATTTTGTTTAACTTGTGGTCTTCTTTGAAATGTTTATCTATTAGTTGCAGGAAAGCTTTACCTATATTGGTTCTTACTGATTGACAGTAGGGTGGGTTGAAGTAGATTGTTTTTCTTGTTCGTGCTGGCTTCTTTTTGCTTTGGTTGTTTTGGTGGTTGGAGTATGTGAGTTGTCTTTGAAATTTGAGTTGGCTAAAGCATTCTGGTATCCAGTTATTGATTCATTGAAATTTCTTTGGTTTTTGAGAGTCTATTGAGTCTTTTTTCGACCATTTTTGG
The DNA here is from genome assembly GCF_965202585.1 of Thalia democratica. Classification (NCBI taxonomy): domain Eukaryota; kingdom Metazoa; phylum Chordata; class Thaliacea; order Salpida; family Salpidae; genus Thalia; species Thalia democratica. The sequence goes on from NW_028139455.1 coordinate 61,327, forward strand.
TAGGTTCTTTTTGATAATGGACGGGTGGTTCGTATACTTGTTATTATAATTGGTGCTTGAGTTTTCTTTTTGGTATGGTTTGAATGTGTTATTAGCAGTGTGATAGATATCTAGGAAATTGCATTTAGTCGCGCCTATGTCAATCGTTATTTTAAAAACCAAGCTCATTAAAAAATTTTTATTGTGTTCTTTTTTAGTCTTTCTAGTTCTTGGTTACTTTTTCTGCTTATTATTGCGAGACCGTCGTCTCTATAGAGTCCGATATCTTTATGGTTGTATAAGTGCCTAAGTTTGCTTAAGGGCATACAGCCTACCATGTCGCACAGTTCCGCGCCGAAGAACGAACCCATTGGTACATCAAATTGGCTGTTACTGTCTTTTTTTTACCCAGGTTCTATTATCATAAGTGACAATATGTTTTACATGTATGTTCTATTAGCTGTATGTCTTCGTTTTTTATTTCTGTGAAGTTTTTTGCAAATTTTATGGCTTCAGATAAATGTTCATGGCTGATGCTAGGATAAAAATTAATAATGTCGAAGTTTACAAAGCATTTATTTTTTATATTATCAATATTATTAAACCATTCTAACACTTCATATGAGTTCTTCCATTGGGTTAGTTCCGATTTCCTTCTTATTTCATTAACAATTCTTTCTAGTATTACTTTGCTTAGCAGTCCAAGTTGGTTTTTTCCAGGGGTTTAATGTTCTGCATTCTATTTCAAATGGAAATTTGGGTTTGTGGTCTTTTATGGTGATAAACGCATCGGATTTAGTGTATTTTGGTATTTTCTTGTTTTTTATTTTTCTTTCAAATATTATCTTTTTCGAATCAGAGTTTATAGTGTCAATTAAGTTGTCATTACTGATTTTATAGTTTTTGGTGAGGTTGTCAATCACAAGTTTTTTGTAGAATTTCGGGTCTGTTTGGTAGAGGTTTCTGGTTTTGTCCGCAAATAGTATTATTTTGTTTTTTGTTAGAATATTTTTTAAGTCGTTTTTTAGGGTTTTTTGGAATCTGGATCTGTAGTTAGTAAATTTAATGTTTCCCAATAGTTTGAATAAGTCGATTTCAAAATTTTTTAATTCATCGCATGCCGGGGCTGATCTAGTGCTTTTAAATATGTTTTCTTCTTTTTGTTCATTAGTGCTAGTGGTTTCGCTATTTATAAAGAACACTTTCCACCTCAGTCTGTTTATAAATTTTGATGCGGCGTCGTATAGTTTGATTGTGTACTCTTTTTTGTTGGCCAAAGGGATATCTTTAAGGCTGTATTTAAATTCTATCTTTTTTAAATTTTCCATGACTGTTTAATTGGTTTTCTTTGTAGAGTGCTCAATTCAGGGTTGAAGAGCATTAATATAATATGTTTTGGTTTTAAGAAAACAAATAGAGAGATCTCAACTGCTGGAGGAGAAGTAATATATTTATTCTTTCAAAAATTTATTTTACAAACTAAGTTTCGGTCAAAGACCTCTTCAGTGCTTTATAAATTTATTTCAATTATATTACTTATAAAAAGTTTTTTTATAGCTAGTTACAAAAGTTTTAATTTTGAGGTTTTTGAGAAAAAAATTTGCGCACCCCCTGACCAAAGTACCACGCTACGCCACTGGTAGGAAGTACCTAAAACATATCGTACTCGAGAGGAAGGTGACTTTACTTCGAAAGTTACTAAACTGAGTTTTAAATATGAAATTTGTTAAGTGTTAAGCTCATTCATACTCATTCATTAAGCACATTTATAGTAAACATCATTTTGATATATGCGAGTTGATACTAGATACTTAACAGATGAAATCTCGGGTTTATATAGCAAATTTGCAGGTTAAAACTTATAAAGTCGAAACAGTGCTTCACGAGCAAATTAACGATATAAAATGTTGCACAAAAATCGGGTGCAAAACACTTGAAAACGCCTAATAGCTCAGTGGTCAATTACCAATAACAACAATGGCGACGCGTCTGGTACAATTAAAATAACTATAGAAAATTATCTGAACTTATTTAGTTTCATTTTTAAGTAAACTCCATATGAAACTAAAGTTTTGATCACGAACATTTTATTAACAAAGCTGGTGCATTTTTTTTAGCTCAGTTATTTTTTTTTGATGAAACAACAACCTTATAAAACACAAAGTTTTCAGACGAACGTGCTTTATTATTTGTTTAGTCACAAAATTACGAAAATAATTGAGTACGCCAAAGTTAATGATTTGTTTAAACTGCTCAAAACATAATCTTTTAATTGAATTTAATAAACTAGAGTTTTGTAAGCGTTAGCATAACTTATTATCATTGGTGTTTTTTGTTATATTGTGTGTAAATTAAATATTTATTAGGATGATTGAACAAAAGATGCTCATAACATATATTGGTTTGAGACCGGGTGCACGAAGATACCTCTCATTTATCAATTCGCAAAAAAAGTTATAATGAGCTGGAAATTGAAAAAAGTCAAAAGTCAAAATTATAAATCTCAAAAAGCTCTGTGACACTAAAAAAAATGAGACTATGAAACTATCTAATTTTTAAAAAATTTCCAAAACAAAATTATCGATAAAAAAATATATATGTATAACGTTAATCAAAAATTATTATCTTAACTTATAATAAAATAAGCTAGATCATCTGATATTAATGACACATAAATCATGTATTGAACTATATATTAAAAGGTACACTTTTACCCTAAATGATACTAAATACACTGTTGAACAATAAAATAAAAGCGCTTAAAAAGTTTGGTCTAAGGACCTGGTGTAAGGAACAACCTTTCGGTTACCGAGTCGTATACCACTTAACGAGTCGTACACCATAGTTGATTTTTATCAATAGCTTCGCCATTGATTAAACGTTTTATTAAGTTTATATGAGTAAATAGATAATAATTTAAAACTAGGTTGTAAAAAAAGTATGATAAAAATTTGGATTCTAGTATAAACTTGCTTTAACTTTTAAGTATATCAAAGTAAAGTTGTAACAGTTAAGGAAAAATAATAAAATAAAGGTATAACATTTGAAAACTCTGCTTTAAATTAAAAAAATCAATTAAGTTTATCTATTTGTTTTAAAGTAAACCTTTTATAAACTTAAATAATAATCTAATTTTGAGACTTTAACTATAATTAAAATAATAATGTAAGCAGGCACAATTAAGACTTAAATAATATATCATATTTTTGTATAAAAAACAATAACAATGAAACAAGTCAATATTCTATCAATTATAAATTTTCTCAGTATATTCAATTTATCACTATTTTATTTAACATTATTTGATGATATATAAGTATACTAAATAATTTATTAATACAGAATATTAATTTCGTTTAGTTTTAAAATAATTGAAAAGTAGTTCATTCGTTCAGCCTAAAAACTATTAAAAAATATAAACTTTATGTTATGAGCTTTCGAAAAACCGTTGTTAAACTTTATTCTAGAATAGTTTTAAACCTGAGTTTTAGGTATAAACTATTTGCATTTTATTAAGCGTTGTACTTTTTTTAAATGTAAGAATTCTTTTGAATTTTAAGTGTTAAGCTTTGTCTTAGAAAATTGACATACAAATAATCATTTACATAAAAGTATTTATTCTGTTTTATGAGTTTATTGATTTTAAACATTGCGATAAACAATTAAGTTTTGTAAATTCTGAGTTATTACGAAAGTGTATAAAGTTCAGGTTGCGTGTTTAACGATTTATTGAACAAATCTTATTATCTTCCGTTTCTTGCACGAACTATGAAAAATATTAGATGAAACCATTAAAAAGTTGATTTAGCATTAGAAAAAAACTAAGTTATATCCACATTAATCAATAACAATAACGCTATTATTTATTTTATACTTAAAATCCGAATAGTTTTAAAGTAGGTTCAAGCTTACTGAATTGAATACTAAGTATAGTTATATGAAATTTTATAATAGTAAAACATTTTTGTACAGTTATTATATCACTACCAGCTCTCTTCTTCCATTACTTCTTCTTGAGCTCTGGGCAAGAGCAGATCCGACAAGAGCAATGAACACAATAAGAATGTAGAACCTCATTTTGATGAATGTAAATTGATACTAAATAATTAACAGATGAAATCTCGGGTTTATATAGCAAATCTGTAGGTTAAAGAGTAATATATTTTCAAATTTGTTTTAACAGCGTTCCAAGTTCATAATTAATGAAATTAAAATGTTACACGTCATCAGATTAACCAATAAGAAACCAGCATCTTTGTCACAATTGAAAACATAAATTTTGCAACTCAACTTGGGTGCAAAACACTTGTAAGCGTCTGATGGTTTAGTAAATAATTACCAAAAACAACAATGGCGACGCGTCGGCTGGGACATTGTAGTAGTTGCTACAAATAAAAAAAAATAAAAGTTTTGTGAATATATTTATTTTCATTTTAAAGTAAACTTCATATAGAACTAACAATAATTTTGATTACAGCTCAGTGCATTTTTCCAATATTGATTCCAGTATTATCTTGGTCATAAAGCTTTATCCTGGTGTATGACTTGATAACCGAAAAGTTTTTTTGTACACCTTATCCTAAGTCCAAAATTTTTGAACGCTTATTTTATTTTTCAAATAACTTAACACTCTGAAGTCTCATGTACAATCTTGGGTTTTCACTTGTGCAAAGTTTCTCAAAACACAGCAGATAAACACAATACACAGAATTAACAGATTACAGGCTGGTTTTGATGATAGAAAAACAAAAGTATTTATGTTTCTTGTATATGAAAAGAATAGTTGAACAGAGAGAAGTAAGAACAGTAATGAAACTGGGAGCTATTACTCGGAGTTCTACTTAATAAAGCAAATAGTGTTTTGCTTAATTATATATAACACATTACCTGTTAAATAAATACGCCATCTATATTCAATTAAGCTTTTTTATTTTTGTGTTTTCGTTAAAGCTTTCATTGTGTAATTTCTTTTTAAGTTTTAAAAGCAGAGATAAAATAACTATTGTATAAAAGTTGTATTAATACTATAGTTATAAAAGTTTAATAGTTATTTGAATAAATACAAAAACATTATACATTAGTTTAGTTGTATTAAAAAAAGTAAACAATAAACAATTTTGAAATATATTTAGTGACATAAAAGTTTAAATTTATTTTAATCTATTACTATAAAATACATATAAAATCAAATGAATGAAAATGAAATCTATTCATGTTACAAAATGACACATACAAAAATTGATATTAGAATAAAAACGTTTCCTAGCTCAACTTTGGTTAAAATAAATACAAAATAAGTTAAGACAATATTTTAGCAGGGGCGGTTAAATTTTTTGTTTGGTTAACACAAATTTCGTTTGTAAAAAATTAAAGTTTGACAACCATATAGTATTTTTACCAAATCTTACTAAATTATAGGATATAATAAATATCCTAAAACAATACAAAAATAATTAATTAAAATCAGGGTTTTATTTGAGGGTTACTTTGAAACCAAAACTAAAAAGTTTTAGGTATAATTTTCTTTTAAGTGGAGCAACTGTTCCGGTGCTCCAATGCCAAACCCGCGCGCCACCCCTCTCATCATTATGCAACAGTGCATTTTGAGAATTTTTAAATTAAACTTACATTTAACAAATTTATTATAAATTTTTAGTTGTTTTCCCTTTTATTTTAGTTAAAAAGTAAAACTAGTTCAAAAAGTTTCCGTTAATAATAAGAAAGTAGTTTTTGTCAAAGTAGTTGTTGTTAAATTTCACAGCATAATATCAAATTGAGTAGATTTTTATAATAGTAGGAGTAGTTTTTTTATGACTGTCTTCTAGTTTAAGAATTCTAATATTTTCGAAAAGTTTTATCCCTATTTATTTTATTTGATTTCCGAGCATTTTTATATTGTGATGATTAGTTATAACTGATAATTAATCTTTTTAAACCCATTTACTGTAAGCCAAAAATTTAATTTTAAAGTTATATTTCATAAAAATGTAGGACAATCTAGTTGTCTTTTCATAATCTTGTCCTTGACAAGACGTTAAAAAGTATCCGTGGTGTGATAACCGAAAGGATCTGTATGCATGTAATTTAAACTTGTTGTTATTTTAGTCAGTACTTTGAAGGAATAAAACTTTTTTTTTTTAATCATTCAGCTTATTATCTTCTTTTTTTGATTAACAAAAAATAGTTAATCAATTAAAGCAAAAGTGGTGTTTAAGTAACGATAAGTCACTAACATAAGGGTTACTCATCAGTCAGTCACAACCGAAAAACTTGCAGTCTTCAATCTACAAACGTTTTATACATGCAAGAATGAAGCAACCATTTGCTGGGATTGAAATGTTGTAATTAAAATTTTGTCAATGCCAGCAAATGGTTGCTTCATGCTTGCATGTATAAACCGTTTGTAGATTAAAGACTGCAGGTTTTTCGGTTTTAACTGACTGATGAATCCTAATCAGTACGAAACCGGTCTCAGTCTACCAAAAGCTTGTGGTCTGATGATCGAATTGGTATGATCAACCCTTATGATAAAAATTATAAAGTTTAAAATCACACTAAAACGAACCAACGATAAAAACTTAGAATAAGAAAATTAAACTAATAGTTAAAATCCAATTAATATAAAAATACTTGATTTAACGATTTAAAAAGTCTGATTAACGAGCTTAAATTTTTCCTTACACAAACTAGGTTTTAATGATTGAATACATAATGCTTTTAGAATACGTAGCTGGAGATAGTCTACAGCTCGCGCTTAAATCTAAAAGTTCTTTTTCTTGTAGTTACTGGCCCACTCATGATTGTCAATTTAGTGTTGTCCAATTGCAGAAAATTAGTTGTTCTCAGGTTTTTCCGATCGAACCTTTAATCACCTTTTAATAATTTTGGCACAATCTGATCAATTTGTAAATGAAACCTTTGAGACATTTTCCCATGTTATACATAGTCACCTATGACAACTAAGTTTACAAATGATTTTTTTTTGTAGAAGGTATGTCTTTCTTAACTCCATTTAGAGTTCGAATAATGTACAAAATTGTTCTTCAATGTACTAAGCAAAAACATTGTTCTTTTCCTAAGAAGTTTTCTCAGAAATAATGCCAAGGTAAGTATATTTTAGGTAAACCGAGCAGAACACTTCTGAGGACCAATTGATTTTAAAGTTGTTGAACCTCTTGCTCCTGTTATAACTATCGATACTAAACGTCCTGGATAACCATTGACAGAATGTGTTTTAAAGTATTTTCAACTCGCTTTCAAGATATCAAGAAAAACAAAATTTGGTGAAACTTTTAACCATGATCGTTAAAACTACTTACTTCTGCTTAACTATACCAAAAGATGTCCACGGAACATACAATGCTTTCAAATTTAACTTTCAATGGAGTTTAGTTAAAATTTAACCGTTTACTGGTTGCTCGACATAAACATCCTGAAAATTAAACTAATTAAATTTATTATATTTTTGTATACTTAAAGTTTTTGTGAAAAATCTTTATTTAATTTAGAAAAACGAAAATTTATTCTTTTTTGACAAAAGTATCATTTACGTATCGAAGATACAAAAAAGATGTTTTACAAATCAAAAGTAGCTCACTTTTTAGGTGACCAACAAAAATGTGGGCCACAATTGAACACATCGCCACTTCATCATCTTAAACCTTTAATGCTGAGCGAATTTCGATTTTATAAAACTTTATTATTATTTAATTCTCAAAAAGACCCTAACTAAAGACAAAAACTGACACAACCAAAAGAAGTGCAGAATCCAAGAAATATCCAATTTATATAATAGGTCAGTTCATACAAAAATAAGTTGATTAACATCAATATATGAAAGAAAGTTTAGTGTATCTTTGAGATATTTGACGTTTAAAGAAAATAAAGCAAAAAATTTCTACTCTTTGTGTTGGCTCTAGCACCGATCCAATAAACCAAAACTCAAAGTATAAATTATTGAACAATAAAGCTAAAGAATTTTACTACAAACTTCTATGTTAATCATAGTTCTAAATATTAAAAAAAGAAAGACTTTTTGTTGAGTTTGTTAAGCTAATAAATGTTTTCAAATTATTTCTACTTTCTAAAGTTATTTTGGTTAAATATTTAAACTAATAATGAATTCCAATTTGTAAACAAAAATTTAATGTTTATTTTCGCACAGTTCGTTGAAAACAAAATTTACACTAGTTTTACATATAAACTGTTTTAAACTTGTTCTTTGAATTTGTACAATAGAAATGCAAGGAAGGTGCTGGCACCGACAATTTTTGGAACGATTTTTTTTGAGTCAACAATTACAATTAGGTGTGAATTACTAGGTTACAAATGCAGAGAAAATTACCTTCTGAGAAAATTGATAAAGAGCACAATATAAATAAAATAAATGTACAATCAAGATAAAAACAGATCAGAGCAGATAAAATTTCAGCAATATTCAATGTATTCGAATATTTTTTAATTTAAACGTTTGTTAGTTTTCAAATGACTAGCTAAAGTACTGACTAACAAAAGTTTGTTCAGATAATATCCACAGAAAGTAGAAAAACTTTCTTAGCTTTTGACTGAAAAACTAAAGACTTTAATATATGTCAAACATGCTCGATTTAAGAGACAAATTACTGCACAACCTAACAAAAAATAGACAACAAAAAATACTTATAGTTAACTTATCTTTATTTTGGAGCAAATTTATTGTTTTTGCAAATTCGTTGACAGTGGCCTACGGAATTCAAATCTTTCCAACAAAACTGAGAGCATATCAACTGAAAGAGCTTAATTGTTTGCTTAATGAGCAATTACCAACGTGAGTATGTTTTGTTGTTTTCATTAACTTTCTATTTACCAAACAATCAAGTACATTCGTCTAAGAACCTTGCATTTGTAAATCTGTTTTACTCTTCGAAAAATGCATTGAGATGTCCAGAAATTGTGAACAAAATGTTTATAATCAAAATTATTGTTAGTTCTATATGAAGTTTACTTGAAAATGAAAATAAATATACTCACAAAACTTTTATTGTTTTTTATTTGTAGCAACTACTACAATGTCCCATTAGACGCGTCGCCATTGTTGTTATTGGTAATTATTTACTAAACCATCAGACTCTTTCAAGTGTTTTGCACCCAAGTTGAGTTGCAAAGTTTATGTTTTCAATTGTGACATAGATGCTGGTTTCTTATTTGTTAATCTGATGACGTGTAACATTTTATTTCAATAATTATGAACTTGGAACGCTGTTAAAACAACTTTGAAAATATATTACTCTTTAACCTACAGATTTGCTATATAAACCCGAGATTTCATCTGTTAATTATTTAGTATCAATTTACATTCATCAAAATGAGGTTCTACATTCTTATTGTGTTCATTGCTCTTGTCGGATCTGCTCTTGCCCAGAGCTCAAGAAGAAGTAATGGAAGAAGAGCTGGTAAGTGATTAATAACTGTACAAAAAAATGTTTACTAGAATATATGTGATCTTAAAAATTGCATAAGTTATACACTTAGTATTTAATTCAGTAAGCTTTAACTAATTTTAATTATTAGGGTTTAAAATTTGACTTAAGTATTAGCGTTATTGTTTTTGATTTATTTGGATATAACTTAGTTTTTTGTTTAATGCTGGCAATGTTTTTAAAAAGTAAAAACTTTTTTAATAAACCTACTTTAATATTTTTAACAGTTCGTGCAAGAAACGGAAGATAAGAAGTTTTCAGTTTATCGTTAAACCCACAACTTGAATTTCATACACTTTCGTTATAATTAAGAATTTACAAAATTTAATGGAATATCGCAATGTTTAAAATCAATAAAATTAAAAAACTAAATAAACGGTGTTAGATAGTTACTATATAAATTAATAGCTTTATTTTAATTTTCTTAAACAAAGCTTAACATCTAAAACTCAAAAGATTCCTTCTATTGAACAAAAAAAAGTAAAATACTTAATAAAAAGCAAACAGTTTGTCTGTAAAATTCAAGTTTAAAACTAATCTACAATAAAGTTTTAAACATTTTTCGAAAGCTCATAACATAAAGATGATAAATTTTACAGTTATAGCGTTAAACCAATAAACTAGTTTTAAAATTATTTTAAAAGTATATAAAATATTATTGAACACGTGTATTGACTTTAGTTAAACTTATTATTAACTAGCTATCATAAATATGTTTTTTCATAGTTAAATCATTTCGATATATATGATGAAATATTTATTTATATGCATCTGGTATATGTATATTTTATAGTTTTAAATAAATATATATATATAGTGTTTATTGAACGAAAAAGAAATAGCGCTAATAATATTTGATCCTAGGATATGGGGAACGTAAACATCTTTAGGCTATCGAGTCGCACACCACAAATTCTTTTTAACGTCTTGCTCAGGACTTTATTTTGAAAAGTTATATATCATTTTATATGATGTAACAATAATAGTGTTTGAATAGTCTTAGAATGGAATTCAGAAAGTTTTATGTTGAATTGGAGGATACTTTTCTACAAGATGAACTAATTAAAATAAGTTTATATAAGATGAAAAAGAATATTGCTTTTACATTTATAAGGAGTAGAATAATAGTTATTTATTTTATAAGTAAACGTAGTCAATTATGTGTAAAAATTGGTTTACAATATCATTACTGCAGCCAAAATTGTAGAAAGTTGTGAATAATTTTTTTACTAATTTATTTTCATTATTAGTTTATTAGTGTATTAGTAAAGAATTTCATTAAAGAGTCAACATTTAAACTGTGTAATGTAAATCAACTTACTAAACTCCATATATGTATATTATGATGCTTATAAACACAGCGACTTTTTAGTTTCCGACTTGAAAAAATAACTACGTTTTGGAAATATCACAAAACAAACTTGTGCCAAATTTTAGAATATTTGAAGAAACTTTCACTTTGGCGAAATTAGGTTTTCTTAAAACCACCACAATGCAAACTGTATGTGGCCCAAAAATATTCGACCTTAAAGTTTTTTGCTGGAATGTTTTTAGTAATTAGTAAAATTTAGTACACTATTATATTGCGCACAATTTAGAACGACTTAAAAAAATTTTTGTGGACTCAACTCTTGATTTTATTTAACTTTACCACTTTTTTTAGGTTTGCAAGATGATTCATTTAAAAAAAAATAAAAAAAAATAATGTTTTCAACTCCTAAACTATATATTCATTATTTAAAATTTAGTAAAAAAGTACAAGCAAATGTTTCATCGTATGTAACGTTTTTGATTAAACATTGTTTATTTGTTTTTTTCTTTTTTTTACATGGTTAGCACAGTAAAAGTTAACCAATTGAACCACTGCTTAAATATAATATTATTTTTATTTATGAAGTGATCCGAATCCACCTATTAGGATCCGACCTGATCAGATTTTTATTTTTTGAGATCCGGCCAGATCGAATACAGAGGTATTTTAAATTAGGATCCGGTTGGATCCGAAAACGTATTCTAAATATTTACAGCTTTTTGTAGGGTTATTAAAGAAGAAACTTAAAAAAAAAAATATTAAATACCAAAAGTTTAGTAAAAGAAACAGTTTAATTGTATATCTTGGTAAAAAAGTAACGCAATGTTTTTGAAAGACTTTTTTTATTTTAAACAATTAAAAAAAAATTTAAGCGTCGTACAAACATGACAAAAAGTTTTATCTATACGAAATCTTAATTTAATTTTTCAGATATAAATATAAACTACTTACACAATTAAACTAGAATTTTGTACCTTGTATGATGTAAAAGAAAAATAAATAAAAAATTGAAATTCCTAAAAAATAACAAACTTTTATATCAAAAAGTTTAAATTAAAAGAGGAAGACCAATTTCTTTATGAAGTGTTTCAATAGATAAATGTAAACAACTTAGTTAATAACATTTATTCATAACCACGCTACTAATCCACAAATAAACCTATTCTAGCATTTTAAAGACGTGAAAATTGTTTTTTTTGCCGGTCTTTGGAACCAATCGACTTTGCTGCATCTCGTACAATAGAAGATACAGAATAGATACCCGAAAAATACTTCATTCCAAACCTGGTGAAATCTGAGTACATTTTCTTGTTCGACTTACACCAAGACTTCAGCTTCTTT
>NW_028139456.1:0-47358 GCF_965202585.1 Thalia democratica
AAAAATTCGATCACTAAGACGGCAGTTTCAAATTGACATGGACAGAAGTTGAGTAAATAAATTTACAAAATTTCTGCTAAAGTCGTACATTATTTGTAAAGCGATGTTTTGTTTGTGACGTCAGTGAAGAATAGCTATTTAAACGGTAGGACTTTTTATGTGTATTATTTTATGGGCTCTATTTTATGTGTAGAATTGATGTATTCAATTATGTCCATAGTTTGATGTGATGTCATCAAAATTATGTGTAGTATTTAGATGTTGCTGCAATTAAATGAAAAATAAAATACTGTCCAGGCCTTATATGAATATCATGGATAGTTTTTGTAGTTTTAAGTTTATAAACAAATAAATAAAATATAACTAGAATAAACATAAACCAATATTATGATTTATTTTTACATTTGTTTGAGTTATATTTTGTAAACTGACAGAAGTAGTGGCTAGACTTATTTAAAGATTATGGATAGTTTTTTTATTAATAAAGAAAAAAAAACTTGAATACACTTTAACAAATTGTTTGATTTATATGTATATTTATGTAATTTATTGTTTTCTTACTAACAAAATTAATGGCTAGTCATATAATAAGTAATTTTGATATTTTTTTTATTTAAGATTTTATAAACAAAATTTATTAATTAAACTTGAACATTTATAAACTGTTTGATTTAAATCTAAAATTGTTTGATTTATAGTTGTATGTACGTAATTTGTATTTAGTAAACTTATAGAGTAGAGGTTCGGCCTTATGTGTACTACTTTATGGGCGATATTTTATGTGTAGAATTGCTTCAATCAATTATGCCCATAATTTGATGTGGTTTCATTCAAATTTTGGGTAGTATTGAGATGTAGCTGCAATTAATTTGTTGAAATAAAATGAAAAATAAAATACTGTCTAGATCTTATATAAATATTATGGGATAGTTTTTGTATTTTTAAATTTATAAACAAACAAAAACAAAATAACTTGAATACACATAAACCAATGGTTTGATTTATTTTTACATTTATTTAAATAATATTTTGTAAACTAACAGAATAAGTGGTTAGACTAATTGAAAGATTATGGCTAATAAATTTAAATTTTACTTATCTTACACTTAAGAAAATAAACTTAAACAACTAAAAAAACAAAGTTTTTAAATAAGTTGTTATTTTAATGAATAAAAGATAGATCACTAACAATTAAAATGAATTTTTTTTTCTATTTTTACAAAATGTTTCTGTTAATTAATGCTTTCTAAAGATCTACCCTTTTAATATTAAAGTTATTAACGTGTAAAGAAGTAATAAAAAAGAACAATAAAGAATTTATAACGAAACACACTTGTATTACAACATTAGCAGATTAGAAAAAAACTAACATGATTAACCTATCTGTAACTATTTATTTTATATGTAGTAACAGCGTATATTTGATAAACAATAAAGAATTTAGATGATATATGACTAATACCTTATTTAGAACTTTTTTTTTGGTATATTAAAACTTATCAAATTGAAAATAAACACAAAGAAGAATACTTAAAAAAATTTTGCTTAGTAAAAAATGAGAAGCAGTAATAAAACTAATAAATAATAACAACTTTATATGGATTTTTTATATCATAAATCATCACTTGTAATATAAAAAAAAACCTCAGAGTCAAATTTTAAAATAAAAAATACTTAAAACAAACAAACTATAACTATAACTATATAACTAAAAACTATAACTTTATACATAAAATTATCTTATACAACAAAATATTAATACTAACATAATAGATTATCCATTAGTTAATTTGTATAATGTAGCTCACTGGTCTGTTTATAATTTAGTTTCAACTAATTATACTTGAATGTTTAAACTAAAACATAACAAAAAAACCTCCGACTTGACTTTCGTATAAAGTATAATTATTTTATATAAATTTAAGTTTTTTTTTAATATGTATAGTTTTATCTTTATCTTTATTTGTATATAAAAAACAAACATTGTTAAAAGTGGAAAGTTTTCAGTCTGCTTTAAACTAGAAACAATATAAAAAAACAGCCATTATAGTAAGTGTATTTGATACCTCTCGTATCTTTACGATCTCTCGTATCTTTATGCATTTTTTCAGTTGACACGATGTGCGTAAATAAGCGAGAGGTTACTGTAAACGGTATATAAGTTTTAACGATGTATAAATTAGTTATAAAGCGTAAGCGACAATTTTTTAGTAAAAAACAGCGAGTAAAAAACGTTTTCAAGTTGTGATTATAAAAGAAGCAAAATTAATTATTTGTCAAAAAAAAAACTTTTATTTATTTAACTTATGAACTTAACTTAAAACTATACTACATTTAATCTGACTTGTTTTTTTATATAATGTTAGTTGCTTTAAAACTAAAAACTAAATTCTCTACTAATTTATACATGTTAGGTAGATAATTATAAAGGTTTTTTTATGTCAAAAAGTTGTATCATCTTTACGCACTTTTTCTGTTGACACAATGTGCGTAAATAAACGAGAGGTTACTGTATAGTAAGCTGCCAACTAGCTGCCAACTATAAACGTTTTATTCTATGTAGCAAGGATTAGGTTATTTTTATGTTTTTTTTGTACATATACCTTTGCCGATAAGTTTATAAAACTTAAGCAGGACTTTTACACCTACTCTAAACAACACTAAAATGAAAATTGCATATGATAATATTTGAGTGCATTTGTTTACTTTAAATAATCGACATATGTTTGTTTGAAATAATTTTATGTTTATAAGTTACTTTACAATTTTAATTTAATTTTACAACTACTCTAAACAAAAACCTAAGTAATATTTTGTTTAATTGTATTTTGGTACGTCTATTTTCGTTAATAAACTCAAATAGTTGTGCTATTATTTTCTGGATCTGTTAAACAGTTGTTTTTTACTAATTTACGGATGAACTATGATCTTATATAGAAAAATGGATTAAATTTACAATTTGATAATTACGAATTTATGCATTTGGGCGAAACAATATATAATGTGGCAATATCGCCCCTGTCGAAGGTTATATTAAATTAAATTGCTGACAATGTAAATGCACATAAATCATAAATTAGTGGAGTAATTTTTCATGAATGATTTAGTTAATTTTGTATATGAAAATTACTTGGTCTATATATTTACGTGTTTAGGCGATCTTAACAACATATATGTTGGTGAAATCGAACGACAACTTTTCTTCAATATAAAAGAAGATGTAACTTCAACTAACACGGCAGTTTTTAAACATATTGAGAATTGTTCATTTTGCAAAATGTTTAGTAATATTTATAACTGTTGTGCAGTGTTTAAAATTTATAATTGTTATACTAGTTCATGATATGTAATTTTTTGTTTAAAGTGAATCAGAAAAGTTTGCTTTTTTTTGTGCTTTTTGTGAACAATTTCAATCACTAATTTTTTTAGGTATAACGAGGTAGAATATGATAATTTATAAGTATATAATTAAAAGTAGTAATTTTTTGTTTTTATTAAAATACTTAATTCAAATTTAGCAAGTAAAATACCTTAAAGAGATTGACATTTCCATAAAAGCTTTTATTTAAAATAAAGTTTTCTAAAATTAAAAAAATATTTCTTAGCTAACTCGCTCGGTCTAAAATATGAGCTATTTAAATTTTCCCATGTTTAATCTAATTGTAATCTCATTTAAATGAGAAAAAGTGTAATTTTACCTTTGACTAAAGCAGATAAACTCTTAAAATGACATTTAAGTAAACTTTAGTCTCAAGTTCTAGCTGCTAATGCAAATGACGCGTACAAATACAAACTTTGCAGTTATTGTTGAATAAAATTAGGAATCATTAAGCAAGATAACGCTAGAATTGCTTAATGATTACTGATTCTCTGTTTTACAGTGTTAAAATAAAAATATTTGTGTTTGTGTTTTGTTGGTGAAATGGAATATAAACTGAGTATTTTATTTGACAAGGATGTTTTCAAATTTAGATTTAGTTATTACTAGACTGTTGATGCAAAATAAGTTTAATAATATGCTTACAAAATTATTAAGCAAGTTAGAAATAGTTTAACTTATTCATAATGTTAAAAAAGCATTAAATTAAGTTAAAAAATTATTAAAAATACAAAAATTAAAAGTTTATAAGTATTTTGATAACGCCATGGTGAAATAAAACCAAATCAAATAATTTGTAATAAAACGTTTTAAACTTAATAATTAACAGAATAAAAATTTTACTTTAAAATACTTAAAAAGTTTTAATCTTTTCAGAATAAGCGGTGTTTACTGAAAATGTAATTATTGTTTGAAAATTATTAAGCAATAAGAAATTCATCAAAAGCTAAGTAGTTTACTAATATCGTTAAATGTATAATGCTAAAAACTACTAACCTATGTTTATAAGCATTATTATTAATAGTTATTATTATCAACAAAATTTTGACAAATTATAATTTTAAGACATCATAGGTATTTTTAAACTAACAGACAAAAGTAAAGCAAACCAAATTTAATGGTGATAAAAATAATTACTAAATTAAACTTTAATCATTTGTCATTACTTATTTTGAAAATGAAATGAGAAAAATTTTTTTACTACATAACCTTTTTTTTGTGCTATTTGTGTACAGTTCCAATCATCTAGCTAATTTACGTAAAATAAGCTAGAATATGATTGATTATAAACATATAACTAAAAATACTTAACTAAATATACTTAACAAAAGCTAAACTAAATGTTGACCTAAAATATTTACAAATTAATTAAACTCCTTATTATACAAAAGTTGTAAAAATATCATATACAGCAAGTTATTCTTGAAAAGTCATAAATCAACATTAGAGCTGTAGTTTTTTTACTTTCTTTAGAAAATTAGAACAACTTTAGTTAGTTTTATGTGTTATTTGTATACAGTTCAAACCGTTTAGTTTCTCTAGGTAAAATAAGGTAGAATATGATAAATTATATGCGTTAAACTAAAAATAGTTATGTATTGTTATTTTATCAATTCTTAATTTAATTTCGACCGTAAAATATCGTAAAGAAGTAGACATTTTTATAAAGCTTTAATTTAAAATAAAAACTGCTCGAAAAAATAATAAAGATTTTTTAGCTAATTGGCACCGTTTAACAAAAAAAAATATTTATTTTTTTCAATCTAACTAACTAAATTCAATATATACGAAACTTTATTTATCAGACCAACATCTTATTTCTTTTTTAAATTACTTATAAAAAATAAAAGTTAATGTTTATTATGTAGCTTTGATTCTGCTGTAAAAGAATTTGTTTTAAAGATTCCGCTTGAATAGTCATTTTTAAATTTTGTTTGCTTTCAATATGTTTACATCTGGCTTAATGTAGGTAATTAAAAACAAAAATATGCTAGATACGCACTGCCGGTTGGGTACGCACTTTTGCTATGTATTCAAAGTGCATACCTAGTTGGCAGGTTACTATATTACAAAGTAGCACGATGCTTGAATAGTAGTTGGGAAACTGCATTATGCAGCTTTTAAAATTTGAAATACCAAGAGGATTAACCAATATTAACCAAGCTTAAATAAACTGTCTCAAACTTGGTATTAATTATTACAAATTATGAAAGTGTTCGTTTTTTTTGTCACAAAAAGAGAGAAAAAAACTTTTTTCTCCTAACTAACGAGAGAATGTATTACGCTTGATACATTTTATAGATGCTTATGAGAAATGTGATGTTACAAAATAAAAAATGATTTAACCATGCCTCTTGAATTAACAAAAATAATAGATTATTTTAGTTAAAAGTATTGTGTTAGTAAAAAATAAGTTTATTTTAACATACATCTATATACTTTTATTAAGTATAGACTTATAGTTTTATTAACCTTTTTTTAAGTTACAAATCATTAACGGAAAAAAAATGAAAAATATGTTACAATTTTCTTAAACAAGAGCTTTTTAGTATTACTACTCCCGAAAGTAAATATATTCTGCTGGTGAATACTTTCGTTTAATGAGATATTAAACCGATAAGTTTTTATTTATTTAAAGCAGAGGTGGGCAACGTATGGCTGGCGGGCTGGCCCGCAGAATGAAAATGAACAGCCCCTGACCGTATTTTAACCTTTAATGGGATCCGGCCTAAAAATAAACATAATTGGCCCGCGAGCAAAGTGACAGGTCCGTAAAGGGTCAATATTACAAATTTTTGTAAAACCTCTTATCATATTTTTACATTTAAAAAATGTAAGAGTTTGACTTTAAAAACATGCTAAAATATGATTTTATAATTTAGTGACTATTAATAATTACACTATGTTGTCCTAATATTTTGTTCAGTTCTTATTTAGCTGGAATATCTTTTTTTTTTAAATTACCCCAGGCAAAGTTTTTTTTTAAATACGATATTTTACATACGTACCTTAGTCAACTACAATGTCCAATTCTTTTTTATCGATATTTAAACATCTGATATGTCTCAATCTACATTTTAAGTTGTCGAACTTGAAAAGTTTTGTTTATTTAAAGGAATCAAAAAAGTGAACTGTATCCATTAAATTAAAAGACGGACGGATGCAAAATTTTTATTAAAAACAAAATCATTATAATATTAAACTGTAAAGAGAATTATCTAATATTATCAAGCTATTATAAGAGACAAAATAATCAAACTGAAAAATAGAGCTTTTAATATTCCAGGATGAAACTAACCAATGAAACCTCAAGTAAACAAAAGTAATCAAATTACTGGTAATATTAAATACAATCTATGACCAAAATTACATAAAAATTTATAAAAAATGTTAACTATTAACTTAATTATTGTAGTTAAATTAAATCAAAAAATGGGCCAAGTTATCTTCTATTTTAGTTTTAAAACGCTTAATTTTATTTAATTTTATTCGGAAAAAAACATTTAAAATATTTCACTCTTTTTGAGCAGAATTTTACCATATTATAATTTTACCAACAATGTTAAAAATACTGTTTGATAACAATTTAACCAGAACTTTTACCAGCAAAACAGTTTATTGAAACCGACAGCACAAAATACGTCAACCGATAATAACAATTTCAACAACTAAACAAATTTACAAGAAATTTCAACGAAACTTTTTACAGCCGAGGTTCACTTCATCCGCAATACAAAATTGTTCCGTTTTTAACTTGACATTGAAACAGATTCAAATCTTCAGACAGCAATTTTTACAGTCTTCTTCATTAAAGAAACCATTTACTTGTATCTTCTTATCAATCAAAACTCGCTCTTTGATGTCACTAATCGAATCAAACCTGTAGGAAATCATCAAAATCAGGCAGAAAGATTAAGTAAAAATGCGCCCAAGTAGAAATTTCCCCTAGTGTGAGAACAAGTTCGGCCATCGGGATGTCTTGGATAAAATTGTGATAATCTTCGCATAAATGCAAACCAGGACCCCACTGTGGCTTCTCAGGAAAATAAAACAAACGTTGGTGTCTGACTGGTACGCCGAGCAATTCATGAAAGTTTGTTTGATTTCAAGCACAGTAATAGGTACTCTGACGTTGTTTAATGAGTAATCTACATCATCCAAAGGTATGACCACTTGCATCTTAAATAACCTTCAAATATATTAAATACTTACTAAAACTGAACAAAAACTAACTTGATTTACTAACTGGTTTTATTGTTTAAATACTTCTTTGCGAACTAAATTGAAATGAGTAAGAATAAAATAAATTAAATGTTTAAATATGATTAAACTTTGTTTTAAGTTTAAATGTGCAACTCAAGTGTCACTTTACTGTACGTACCTACACTTTTCTTTATTTTCTTTATTTAATACTGTAATTGTTGCTTTGTTTATATCATAACAAATATTTAATAAAAGAGTAATTAAGGTAATATAAACAACTTTATCTGCTTTTAATTTTTAAAATTAAAAAAAAAGTTAGTCTCACTGAAATAATTACTTATAACTTAGAAAAGTTTTATTTTAGTGAATAAATTAAACTAGTTGCTAGTTTGTTTTAATAAATTAGAAGATTTTCTAATCATTATACTTATTAGACTGATTTTAAAAAGTTTGTAGTTTCTTGAATCGTTTTTATTAAACAACATCATGATTTTAAACCTGAAATATGATTATTTATGTAATAACATCCTACTCTCGCTACAATAAATAAGATTACAAACAACACTGATTGAGGGCTTAAAAACATAAGAATAATATTGAAATCTACAAAGTATTCTTAAATCAATAAAAACATAATCTAGCTTTAGGAACATTTAAAAAAAGATGTTATAAAAACTGCTAATATTTACAAAAAAATATCAATAACACCTTATTTAGATTTCATACAATACTTATGTAAATTTTATAATTGAATAAACTATAGGTCTTTCAATACGTGCTTAATTACGGTTCTAAGTTATTTTTCTAAAAACTGCCTTAAAATGACAAACAAAACTCTAATAAATAACTTTTGAGTTTAAGTACGAGTTTAAAAAAAGCTGAAAATATATTTTATTATTAGTATATCTAAATTTTAAAACAACTTAAAAGTTGTACACAAATAAAATGGTAATAAAAAGAATTTTTATTATACTTATGTTATTTTTTCGTCTTATTGAAATGGAAATGTTTTCAAAATCTGGTTTTCTTGGTTTTACTGACGATTTAAAGAGTACCTTCTTGAATATAAATATAACATTTTTTTGTGAATAACAGAGTTAAAATTTAAATTCTATGAAACTTAGGTAGAGTTTGAACTATATAGTCAACTAGGATACAAAAGTAACCGATTTAGATCAACGCAGTTTAGCATTTAACTTAAAAAGTCTACTTTATTTTAACTACGAAGCTTGACATGTTACTTATTTATGTGTGTTTTAATTGTAGCAAATAGATTAAATGACAAGACTAAAATAAATTGGTTTTAATATTATACAAAAACGACCCTTGCTTAATTTTATGTTGTATAAAGTAAATTTGAATTTTCCTTGAAAGTATTTCTCCTTTTGTTATTTTATTTAAAAGTTTTTGAAATCTATAGCTCATTTTCTTGTTCATAACAAAGTTAAAAAAATTATGTCTAAAGTTGATGTAAAAAAACAAATCTAAGTTTAAATCTTAAACTTAACTTAGCGTTTTAAAGAAAAAATATTAAAAATTTTTGATTAAATCTTTAATAATTAAGTGTTCATTTAAATAAGCAATAACCTATATTTAAAAATATTTTTTGAAAAATATAGTGTATTTTTTTACTATTTCTTATGTCTTATATTTTATTTATTTTATTATTTAACTACAAAATTGTCAAAAAAATTTGAAGTTTTTATAAGATTTTAAAAGTTTTTTGGGTATAAAGCAAAAAAAGACAGAGTTATCAATCGTTGGTGGGGAGATATGAATTACACTAATTTATTTTCTAATTGCCTATTACATTCTATTTGAATAAACTTTTGTTAGCGTCTGATGAACTTCTCTGCAAGAAAATGGCAATAAAATCTGCAATAAAAATTAGACGATAAATTATTATGATTTTAAAAGTCGACATGTGTGTCCAAAGACTTAGAAGAAACCTACTCAGCAACTACTTTGAAGCTTAAATATTTATTTAAAATTGTGCTGATTGTTTTTTCGTTTACCGCAGCAAATTTTTTGCTGTAAAATTTGAACGATCCTTTGCCATTTTACAACTCCATAATTCTAAATATTACGAAATTTATATAGCGTGCAATAAATGGACGATAGTTAGTAAGGAAAGAACAACTTATTTAAACTAAATAATCTTTGGTTTGTAATGAAGACTATTTATAATTATAATGAGTTTATAAAATCGTAGTATACTGCGTTAGTCTCGTAGCAAATGTGTTGATTTGGGTGGGCTTCGTTTTAGTCGGTTGGACAGATGCGGAAAACACTAGCGGTTTGAGGGCTTGAACAAATCAACAAGTTTACAAAATCTATTCGATTACCAAATTCATTTAAAAAAAAACACCGATTCTTAATAGTACGCACCTGTTTATGAAACAAACTAAAGCAGTTTTAGACTCTTTTAATATAATAAGTAAAAAGTTTGTTTTTAAAGGCTTAAATGTCAATTCAACAGTTTTAAACTTACACACTCAAGGAGAGGCACCGGCAACTACGCATTATTTTCTAAATTTTCTGCACAACCTAAGTAAAATACCACGCACCACCACTGATACCAAGTAAACTTTATTAAATTTATTTAGTAATTTTTTATTTTAAAATACTTATTTAAATGCATTTTTTAAAGCGGTTTCATGTAATTTAACTATTAAGTTTAAAGTAATTAATGAATTTTCAAAGTAACACTTAATTTAAATGATATCCAACTGTTATAACTTAACTTATACATAAACATTTTGGGTAGGTGTCAAATTTCTACTAAGGGAAATTTCTGCGCGAAGAGACACTTTTGCACGACGAAGTTTTTGCAGGAAGGACATAATTGCTTGGAGAAACTTTTGCTAGGCGTCACTTTCGCCTGAGGGGTTGCTTTCTCACGAAGACACATTTGCACAGGTTGATTTTTTTATATTCTAATTTTTTTTTATAAATTTTTAAATTTTTATTTTTATTTTTACTATCACTTTACCCCTAGCCGTTAGCCTTGGCCATTTTTTTTTACTATTGTTTTGTATTATCAAAATTAGCCCTACTCCTAACCCTTGGTCGGTAGTTTTTTGGTTTATTTTAAAACTACTTTTTATTTAACCATATTGCAAAAATGACCTTTTAATAGAAGTGACCGTTGTGAAAAAGCGATCTTTTGCTCAAAAATTTTTACTTTGTACAGATTTTTTTTTTGCATGTTTGAACCTTTGTGCAAGTCTAATAATGTTTTTGTCCATATTTAACGACTCGACCTGAAAACGTTAAGTTTAAAACTCAATATGTATAAGAATACTTGCTCTCTGGTCACTAACTATAACAAATAAAATGTTTAATATCTATTTAGAATCTAAGAATATATGTAAATTGGTTTATTTGAGTTTCTCTTAAAATCGTTTTAGTAATTACTTGAGATCTGACTTATTATTGGGGCTGGGTTTACAATCTTACAAATAAATTGTATGTTAAAAGATAATGTATAAAAACTCTGTAATATAAAAGAGAAAACTTCTTGTAAATTATTATTGAAATATTCCGGTCTTAAACCCTTTTTCTATCACAAAGTAATATCCTTAGATAATAACCTTTGCATGTTTTGCACCTTTCTTTGCTAACTTTTACATAAAAACATTAAAATGACTAGTAGACAAAACTTGGACCAACGAAGTAAGTTACGTCTCACAGTTTCCGGATTCTTTTCCAGGAACCATCATGTCTTGTAGTTTTACTGAGTTGTCAAGTGTTTTGTTTGAGATCCAAGTGATAAAATTTCATTTCATGTACGCAAGGATAGTAAATTTAATTTCTATAAAGAAACAAAAAAGTATCATATAATTCAATCCTTATTTATTCTACATAAATATCAGGTAGGGATGTACCGGATACGGTATTTTTTTTGATATAAATATCTGGAACCTGATCTATATCTACTTTAAAGGATCAGGCTCAATTTGGATCCAGGTCGATTTTTATTATTATTATTATTATTGGAGTTTATTGTGCAAAGATGGACTCGGGCATTAAAAACCGAGCCGCTTAAACGATACACACGAGAATAGTTAAAAGTAAGTTACCAACCGAAACCGGATTTGAACTATACTTTTGTAACTCTGATCCGGCTAAATCTGGATATAAAAGAAAAAAATGGTTCTGATGTAATTTAAAATAAAATACTAATATCCAAAATAAAAACTATATATGAGATTACATAATTCATTATGATTATTTATTGCTTTAATTCACTGTTACATAAATCAAGCAGTTTTGTTTATTGCCTTACGTACAATTGTTTATTTTGTATTAGAATTTGCTTATAACAGTATGTGTTTTAATAAACTCTAAGTGTAAAACTTTAATTTTTTATCTTTTTGCTACTACAAGTAAAGTTTGCTCTAACATATAATATTTATTAAGTTAGTAGTTTACCAAATGTATTAGTAAGCATCTTTCAAAAATTTAAGTTGAAGGCATAACACTGCCTGATTAGGTACACCCGCTAGCAAAGTTGCCTAACGTTATCAAAGAGCAAGGAAAAGTTTTACAAAAGCTGATACATATGTTAAGGAATGAAAGAACAATCAAAGTTTAGAATACTAAATATAAAAAAGTATTAGCTTGTCGTGTAAAGAACAAAGTAAAACTACTTTAAAACAATTAATTTATATACTTTTTTTGATACAGTTATAGTAAATTTTTGCAAATCAATATCAAGCAAACAAAACGTTTACCTCTGTATGTTTTATCAAGTATTTTTAAACATTTAATAGCAACGAGACAACAGAACAAATATTTATAAACCGACAATATATTTCACAAAAAACTTAAAATTACTGTGAACTTGATATGATCGTCAGTTAACTTATGTCTTTTCAGCGATTTTTTTGTCAAAAAAAAAGGTTGGTTGTTTTTCAAATAAAGATGCTTTTTGTAACCATTTCTAATTTCAAATCAGTGAATTCTGATCCATTTTAAACAACATGTACAAAAGCTAGTGATCTACCGGATCACAAAAAAAATAATCCAGTTGGAACCAGGTTGGGATAGTTTTTAAAATAGTTATCGAGCTACAACCAAATCAAGATCCCATTAAAATCTTGCAGGGTCAGAGTGTTAGTAAATATACCATCATCCGGCCGGGTCAAAACAGTTGATTCGGTAGACCACTAATATCAGGTCTGAAAGTTGAGATATTTTATTGAGAAGAAATTAAAGTTGTGGTAATGTTTCGAACTAGAAAAATTATACAAATGCATTACTGTATGACCTAATAGTATTTAGTGACAAAGTTATAAAGTGGCGAAAATAACTATTCTAAGCGTCTTTTTTTAATACTATACTAAGTTCTTCATCTTCCTAGTTTTAAACTGAGTCTTCTTTTAATATAAATGAGCAGCTAATAATTTTTGTAACCCCCTTAATTGTAAAAAAATGCTTTACAACTAATGATCAAAGTAAATTTTTCTTAACATTTATTGTCAAAACCACCTCAGCCTACAGCGCCTTACGGTCGAAAACAAACAGATTTTCTTCTGTCAAAAGCTAACCCTATTGCTTTTTTATAAGTAAACATTTGTTAAAAAGTGCTTTTCTTGTTGTATTAGAAGAAAAAATACAATAATTTATAGAGTTTAACTACATGGTTGAAAATAAGTTTAATCTTTGTTAATAACTAGATTGTTTTTGTAGATCAACTATCTACAATTTGAGTATGCTCGGTGAATAAGAGACTTACTAACATCCTGGAACTAAGTTTGTTCAACTAACCGACAGCGGGGTTGAAACATTTTTTGCTAGTTTTAGCTGTTGCACAATAAAAAAGAGCAACTTTGCTTTTTAATGCCAAAAACATGAACACATAATTTATTTTTAACATTCATACTTAAAAAACCAGCTATAAAAAAAACTAAATTGCTTTTTTCTTCAAACTAACGTTTTTTTAATTTAAACAATAATAATACTTACTTAATATTAACTTGAGTTATACTAATATAATTGTTTTCTATACTTTTATTTTATAAATATTCTAATTTATTTTTTCATAACTCATACTGTTAAAAAAATGGTGTCAAAAAAATTAAAACAAAGTTTTAAGTAAATGCATAACAGGGCTACTCTATAAACATTTTATATAAATCTACAACAAATCTAAAAATTCGATATAAATTTATATCAAAATTTTGTAAAAAGTTTTTTTAATATTTTTTAATAAACACATGTCATACAAATAAGCAACGTTACTCCTAAATAATATTTACTGAGTGAAAATCAACAAAAGCAATTTAATACATTTTTTTGTCTAAGTAGTGTATTCTTATAGCTGATTAGTTAAAATATAAAATGCGTAGCTGGCAAACATTTCAAAGCACTTTAGTTATTATACAGTAGTTTGTGAATACTTGAGTGGGAGAGAAACTAAAAATATATTTTCTTTTTTTTTTTATGAGTTTTGGTTTTTAACTAGAGTTTACATGATTCGAAGAAACGCTTGTTATCAACTATTTTAAAACCAAATCACTCTACTTGTCTTTAAAAAAAGTATATAAGCAGAGGTACAATAAAATTCCAAAATAATAAAACTTTTCACTCTAACTATTTTTTACCAATTCATGTAATCATTAGCTCTAGAAAATTTTAAGCTTTTTTTAAATTTAATCTTTTCCTAGAAATATCGAGATAACTTGATACTTTTAAAAATAATCTGTTTCAATTTTACACCAGCTTAAAATGAAACTATCATATTTCTATATAAGCTGGTTAAGGTTTATTTTACATTATATTAAATTTTACAACAACAAAAAAAAGTTTTTTTTTTATGTGTTTGTACAGATGTTACTTGACAGAAGTGTGCATGACAAAAAGTATTAACAATTTTGTTATGGATATAAATAAGTATGAAATGAATAAGAAAACTAAGAATTTACTTTAAACTGACAGATGTGTATTTAAAGTTTTAATTGATTAAATTACAGATATACTTTTTGTTTTTGAATAGAATACAGTTTAACTTGATTATAAATTGTTAGTAACTTAATTGTACAGAAAAATTTTATTTAAAAACAAAAAAAAAAGCGCTTAAAAATTTGATCAAAGTAGACAAAAAAGCTTCTCAGTTATTGATTCATATACCATAAATAAAGTTTAATGTTTTTCCAAGGACCAAAAAGTTAGTATTTACTTAAATTAAAAATTAAAGTTAAAATTATTATAAAATTCCTTATGCAAACCTTTTTCCGGTGTCAGTAATTTTATCATTTTAATTTTTGGTTCAAACATAAATAAGTTTTTTCGTTTGATTTTTCTACTAACTCTAGTTTTTATTAGGTTAAATGTTTCCTAAATAATTAAAAAATAAACTGCAAATACTCACATTTATTGTTTTTGTTTAATGTCTCTCAAAAGAATAAATATGAAATATTTTTCTCTGTGAGTAATTCTGTTGTTGATTTATAAGTAATAATCTGAAATAGCTGGTAAAGGCCAATTATTTTTCAATGTTAAAATTTATTGCTTTCAAGGAATTTCAATACCAAAACAAACCCGAAAAATTTAGAACTGCAAGATTTAAACAAATACACAAATTAGTATATTTTTAAGTTTTTTCAATGAAAATTATTAAAAAAAAATTATGCTATTTTGAAATGAGTTTTATAAATTTAATTTAAAAAACAATAATCATAGTTAGTAAAATTTTATTGATTTTATTAGAACAACCTAAGAGTGTTTTAAATTATAAATACTCAACAACATTTTTGTATGAGTTAGTATGATATCAACCTTTTCAATAAAAAAAATTAAAATTAAAGCTAGTTACCAAGATTTTTAAGCACTAAAATTACATGCCTATAATAAAATTCTTTGGTAGTTTGCATCAAATTTAAAATTAATAAAAAAGACTTTATAACTCGACATTATAATTTTGGTTAATCCATATTTACAAAAAAAATTTAACTATAAAGTAAAATAATTATCAAATATTTCTTATGGCTAGTTTGAACATCTATATAAATTAAAAAAGTATGTTTATATTTTAAATTAAGAGATTTGATAAATTATTAAAAAAGAAAGTAAATAATCGGTTAATTTTCTTAACGATTACTATAAGCAACATTTTTAGATTCTAATATTTAGCCTATAGACATAATAGCTAACATGTAAGAATAATGAGTTTAAATTTCGGTTGTAAGGAGAAAAATTTTAAACAGTTTACCTATAAAATTTCTTCAAAGGGCAATCATTTTAGTTTCAATTACACAAGATACACAAGTACCACAATATTTAATTTTTTAGTTAGTGTTAATATTTTTTTGCTAAGTTTGTTTTTTAAGTTTTGAGTTCCTAAAATATTCCTGATAAGTTTAGTGCTAATGTATGAAGTTTGTTTATTTCTTCAATTGTGTTTGTTACAAATATACAAAATTTACCCTTAATAAGATTTAATGTATTAAAGATTTACTTTTTATTAATAACATAATAAAAAAACTTTGTCTGATATTTTAAAGCACTACTTTACAAAATAAATTGTTTTTAGGAAAGAGAATTATAAAATTTACTAAAAGTAATGATTTTATATTAATCTTTTACATATTGAGTACTTCATTATGTTAGTGTTCGGTTTTTGTAGTTAGATATTAAAAAAAATAAATTATACACGCTTGAGAAGGTAATTAAATTACCTATTGTTTGGAAAAATAGTTGTTTATAATAAAGTTCATGCATCATCTGTTATAAATTAAGTCTAGTTAGTTTACGAACTAAAGGTAATTGTTTATTTTTGTATGTAACTACATTGAAAATTTATCACATATCAAATATTTTATTATGAGTATATAGGCTTTTTAGTTAGATATCAATATAATTCACGCATGAGAAGGTAATTAAATTACCTATTGTTTTAAAAACTATTCATTTATAAAGTTTGTAATGCATCATCTGTTGTAAGTAAAGTTTAGTTTATTTTTAAACAAAAGGTATTGTTTATATAAGTTTGTAATTACATTAAAAAGTTAACACATGTTTTATTTTTCAAAGTATTAAAAATACTAGATATAAAGTAAATTTTGAAAGTACTAAACTAACAATATCTTAAATCATAGGTTAAAGTACTTTTATGAAACCAACCGATGAATATCATCAATCCTTAAAAAAAGGTTAGATTACTTATCTAAAATATGTAAATTTTTCATTTTTTTCTTTATTTATAATTTTTTGTCTTAGTTAAAGCTTTTTAATTAATTTGAAGAATATTTTTTTGCAGGCAAATACATTGTTTTACTTTAAGTTTTGTTTATAAAATGTAGTATGTGTTAGATTTTTTTTTACCATTTAACTTTATTTTACTATAACAATGCAGTATTAACTAACTTAATATTTAATTGTTTTTAAGGTACTTTTTGTCTTATTTTGAAGGTATTTTTGTTTTATAAATTTCATTCTTAGATATTTTTAAAAAAGTGTTTTGTGGTTTTTTTTTAACTTGCATTTTAAATCAAAAAGGTTAAGCAAACTTTATTGTTTTACTATCTATTGTTACATTTTAACTTAACATAGACATATATTTAAATCTGGTAAAAATGAAAAAAAAGTTTAGAAGCTAAATACCTAAAAAAAATGGTATATTTAAAAGAATATAATAGTAAAGTCTGTTTAGTAAGGTGAATACAAAAGTTACTATATAATTAAAAAGTTGCTAGTTTCTAAACAATAAATAAAAAATCGTCCGCCATATCTAAAGTACTCAAATAAATAAAGTTTTAAAATATAAAAAACAAATAAATTGCAAAATTAAATCAATGAAAAACTAATACAGTTATCAAATGAAATATTTTACAAGCATACAGAGCTACGAGAGTTTAAAATGTTGAGGTTTGAACTATCGTGCACCTGCTTATTT
The DNA here is from genome assembly GCF_965202585.1 of Thalia democratica. Lineage (NCBI taxonomy): Eukaryota > Metazoa > Chordata > Thaliacea > Salpida > Salpidae > Thalia > Thalia democratica. The sequence continues at coordinate 17,481 of NW_028139456.1, forward strand.
TATAATTTATCTCAATAAGGTATTCGCTTTTTTACTTAATGATAAAGTTATTTAAAGTTTTAACTTAGCATTTATTTTTCTAAACGTTTGAGCGATTTGTTACTAGTGCTTATTTTGTAGTTTAAAATAGAATTTAACATTTAACTATATAAAATATGCTTTCTTCCGTGTGAGTATGCTATATTATATTATTATAAGTTTAAGGTTACTGAACAAAACGTTGTTTCCTTTTAAAATCAACAGATTTTGTTTTCACAGAATTTATGATTCCTACTAGCGGGTGCTTTAAACCTTATGCATTTAAGCACACTTGGTTTGATCACAACAACGACCTCTCGCTAAAATACCTGCCTGATGAGACCTTATTAGGACGGAACCGGTCGTAGGTTGTCATGGATGCTGTTTTTGTTGATCGTGCGGAGAAGTTGTTGTTTGTTATATATTTCGAAAAACATCTCAACTTTGTTGATGATTGTCTAAAATAAGTCCTGCCTTTTACTGAACAACAACATTTCGCTTCGCACAAGATACGAACAGCACTAAAGAGTCTATTAAAATTTACACATAAGAGAAAATCTTGCAAATGATTTATTACATAGCATGTTTCTACGAAGATCTCTTTTACGTAAACATGCTAAAAAGTTTTGTGTTCACTTTAATACTGTTTCTATATGACAAAAAATCGTAAACCTACTAACTAAATTCTTAATTTAGGATGTAGTTTCAAAGTTATTGGTCACTTAATAGGGACCTGAAGTCTTTGTTAAAGTCTTCGTTTAAAGTAAAACAAAAACGAATAACTTTAGTTTATTTATACTTTTTTATAAGTGATTCAATTTATATAATCTGTCTTGCTATTTAATTCTTTACCATTTAATTTTTATGTAATTTTTTTTTCGTAAAGCTCTGTAGTTTTTTTAATTAATATTTCATGTTTTGCATTGTTTTCTGCTTTCTTATTATCTACAGCTTTTAGTTTTGCTAATATTTAAATGTTGATAAATTGCCTAGTAATTCCTATGTTTGTAAATTATTGTTATTGATATGTTTAGTGTGACTAGAATTGACTTTAAATTTATTCAGAGGCAACAGAGTTGTTGATTTTTGTTTTATTCCTATTTTAAAAGATTTGAAATGAAAGGCAGTTTGTAAGTTATAGCTTTTGTCTTGTACTAATAATTTAAATTTTAAAGTTCTTTTGTGTTCAATTTTTAGGTTTCTGATCACCAATTATTGTATATCTTCTAAATTTTCTTGTTTTTTTATATCATCTTTTAAATAAAGCATTGTTTAAAACAATACGATCAAAAATAAGCTTTGCTATGACCAAAGCAATATAATTCAGGGTTTGGCAAACTGCGGCCGGCGAGCATGTGAATTCGGTCCCGCTTAACCAGTTTATTTACATAAATTTAAAACTTTATGCTACAGTAATCATTTTGCAGGTTTAAAAAATTGGCAAATAATGTTTTGCGCAACGTGGATTTTTTAAAACTACGAAACGTTTAATCCACATTCAAAGCATACTTTACTTCATTCTTGAGAGGGGTCAAAGTTGATAAAAAGATTTTTTCTTTTGTTTAAATTTCCAGCTAACTTGTTTTAGAAGAGTAATAATATTTATTTATTGAATTAAATAAAACGGACAAAACGCTTCACCGGACTGCTTTTATCTTTGCAACATGTGTCTTGGTAAATTGTTTGTATTCATATTTAAGTATAGTTTTTTTCTTAATAAATGACTTTCAATTCTCATTAGTTACAACTAAATAACTACTTTGATATATTTTTTCTGACTTAACTCAATCCTCAGCTTTGTTCTTATAAATTAAAGGTTTGAAATTATTACTTCAAGCTACTAGAGTATAAATAATAAAATAAATTACGTTTAAAATTATACTTACGTACTGAGCAATCTTTAAGTCTTGTTTGCAGAAAATACTTACGTTTCTTCGTCTTTTAAGTTCGGATGTATATTTTATCTTAAATAAATGTGATGAAGGTATAACATAAGTTCAGAATTGTAGTTTAAATTTATTTACTTTTTTTATCTTAATTTTGTACGAAACATACGTCATTGAAAAATATAAAACCAAAAGAGTTAAATAAAAGGTAAACATTTTTGTACAATGAGCTTTTTTAACAAAAAGAAGATAGAAACAAAAGATGCTCAAAGAACATTTAGGTCTATATACCTGGTTGCACGAGAAGGTTTTTAGTTTTTCGAGCGCATACTATATTTCACTAGTTGATGTTAAACCATTCCAATCAAGTAATAAAACAAACAACTTAATAATAAGTAATTCATATAAATTTCTACTATAAATAAAATAATTTTTCTTTGTTCAATGTAAATTTGTATGATTTGATGATTTTAATTTACTTTTAGAAACAGTTAACATTAGTGAATCGGTTTAGTTTAATTCTTTACCTAATTATAAATAAATAAAGTTTAAATGTGCAATTTTACTAAGTGAAAAATTAACAACATGTAAATAAAAACAAACATAGTAAAGTCATAAAATAGAATTAGTAACAAATTATAAACCAGTTATGAGAAACAAGTATTTACATAAGCAAACAATGCTTGCTTAAAACAGGATTATCACCTTCGACAAAAAATTAAGTTATTAAAAACTAGTAGAACTTGAAAATATTTTCCGAATAAAAAAATATTACAGTAACTTATATATAAATAATTGCAATTGTTTACTTGCAAATTTGTACTCATACTATGTTAATAACCAAATAAATTTTATAAATTATTGATGGTTTTACATCTACAAATTTTATCCAGTCATTTTACTTTACTTGAAACTTTTTTGTACAATTCTTTCAATGTTGTGTTACGAAAAACTGAATACTTTTGTTTAGAACAGTTAATAAAAACAATGCAATCGTTTTTAGTTTTCATGTAGCCAATTAAGTATTTAAGTGCTTCAATTACTGATTTTTTTCTTTCATTTGGAAGGTCTATTATACAATCAAACTCAAGATCTGTCGCTCGATTTTCCGTAGCTGCATTAATATTTCTATCAGCACGATTTTTTCTTGCAGAATTTGCATGGACTTTGAATTTAGATTCTCTGATTTCTTAACATTACCTTTTACTTTCAAAACTACATTTGAATTGGATTTAGCTAATATTTTTCGAGCATATTTTTTTCTTGTTGTTTCACCAAGATCAGCTGTAATGGTATTTTCATCTTCATCCGCAATAAAGTCAAACGATATAGTCAGATTGTTTTTATATTCAATAAAATCAATTAATTCAAGAAGCCCTTTGATTTCATCATCTCTATTAACCGGAACAACATCTTCTAGATCATCATAAATAGGCGTAGTGTCAACAGAATTTTTAACTTCTTCTGTATCGTCACACTGTTCAGAAAAGTCCTCCTCTAGACCAGAATTTCTGTTAGCTACTTGTAGTTGATCAGGATTTCCTGATAATTTTTCTTCCTCTGAAAAGATCGAGTCATGAATTTCATTCCACACCTTTTCACCATCCTTATAAAGCTCTGAATGTTTATTTGGTAACATTGCAGTTTTATATTCAGGATCTTGAATTGAATAACCATCCATTCTATCAAGCAGTCGGTAGAACTTTCTGTCAGAAATTGTGGCAAATATTTGGTTTGATTTGTTGTGCTGCTTATTTAAAGACATTTTGGCGAGTTTCAGCTTACTTCAGAAAAAATAGAAACTGTATAAATGCTTAGGTTATTATTTTTTTATACATAGAAATAAATGCTTAATTGTAAAACGTTTTAAAACAGCTGAGAAGTATAAAAACGTAGAGATCCTTGTGATAGTGAAAGAGTATTGAACATTTTTAGTAAACATTTAAAAGTGTTCACTTTAAATATCAAAAACTATTTAAGATGTTATTTAAATTTTTAGTTTGTTATCTCAAATTTATAACAAGAAGTTCTAAGTTTTATAGTGATTAAGTGAACATAATTTCTAAGTTAACCAAATGTGCATTTTTTTAGATGTTAATAGTCGTGGAACTACTTTCAAACTATGTAAACCAAGAATAACTATTATTACTTTTATGTTGTTAGTTTTTGTTGTAAAATAAGCACTAGTTTATGTGTTATGTTATCTGCACTAAAGTCTAAACACTTAGAATTAGGTTTTTTTGTAATTTTTTTTTTTTGATTACAACAAACAAAATTAAACAGAAAACTAAAACTATTTTTGTATTTGTTATTATAGTAGTTTTATACAATTTCTAGATACATAATTTTATAAATTGACCACTTAAGAAATAAAATTTATTAATTTAACTTGTTATATTACCTTTGTATGTTTAATTTTAGTATGACATAAACATCTTTTGTGTATAAGCACTAGTTTATGTGTTAAGTTATCTGCACTAAAGTCTAAACACTTAGAATTAGGTTTTTTTTTATTTTTTTTTGATTACAACAAACAAAATTAAACAGAAAACTAAAACTATTTTTGTATTTGTTATTATAGTAGTTTTATACAATTTCTAGATACATAATTTTATACATTGACCATTTAAGAAATAAAATTTATTAATTTAACTTGTTATATTAGCTTTGTATGTTTAATTTTAGTGTGACGTACACATCTTTTGTGTAAATAATATTTAATTGATAGATTAAATAAAATAAGTAAACTCGCCTTTTAAAGATTGTAACTTTAAAATGACTAAATGTGATTTAATATATCTTTTTAATATATATAATACAAATTTTCAAAAATGTTCATATCTTTTAAATTAAAATGTACAATTTATTTTGTGGGAAGTAAAGTATTTTTTAGTATAGAGCAAATTTATTTTCAGTTTTTGAATAAGTTATGTACCAAATATTTGAGTATGTAAATGTAAGTAAAAAAAAAAGGTTGTTTATGAAATATTATTTTAAGTTGAACAAAGAAAACTATCCTAAAAAAATACTTAGCTGATGTAAAAAATTCCGGTTAAGTTTCAGTAGATGACTTACTTCTTAAGTTTCTATAACTACTATAACTATAAAAATGATTATCTTAATTACTTTACATATTTTTCAGAAAAATGTATAAGTTTTAATTTCTGCTCACAGAAAAACAAAAAAATTGTTAACAACTATAGGTTAAATATCGTCTAAAACACATTACTAATTTTTACCTATATTCTATATAGCATCCTAGAGCTTTAACCATCATTATGAAAAATTTATTTCAGGAAATGATACAAAATATTCATGACTTATTATTGACCAACAATCTTTTTAAATGGTATACTGTGATAACGAAAGTTTTAAAACATTGGACATCTTAGGTATAACAAACACAACTTTACTATCAAAAATTAAGCCAAATTAATTTAGAACGCTCTAAAAGGGGTTAGCCTATTCGAAAAAATGTAACAACTATAGTTTTAAGTGTGTAATAAAACAAAAAAAAAATTTTTTATAACTATCAAAGTATTGATTTTAAGTGATAAGATGTTAATAACTTTAATATCAAAACTTAAGGGTATGCTATAAACGCGGGGGCGGGTCAGAATGACACTGCGACAAAATGACACGGTGCGTCACTTTGGCAAGGAGGGTCACTTTGGCACAGCGACAAAACGACACGGTGCGTCACTTTGGCACAGAGGGTCACTTTGGCACAGCGACAAAACGACACGGTGCGTCTTTTTGGCACGGAGGGTCACTTTGAAACAGCGACAAAACGACACGGTGCGTCACTTTAACACAGCGACAAAATGACACGGTGGTTAATAAGGGAGGGAACGATTTGTTGTGAAACTTCAATCTTCATTGGTTTGGACAACGATCTTGTTTTTCTAGGAAACTTTTCGGTTTTTTGTTTTCTAACCGCTTTTGTAGAATTAGCAACAATCACATTGATTAACTTAAAACCAAAGACCGCAGGAATTTTTGATTGTGACTTCATAAAATAAAGTGAAACACGTAATGTTTATACCTTCTATTGTCCATCATCGTACTTATAAACAGCATACTCACTTTTAAGCAGTAGCAAGGTGTTATGTGTGCTTAAAAGCTGTGCTAAATAAACGACAAATAGTTGTTTGTATCAAACAACGTTCACAAAGATGCAAAAGCAGCAACTTTTTAACAAAATACGATTGACAAAATTAAAGGGAATTTATATTTGATTTCTTTCGAATGAAAAACCTAAACACAGTTTAGTACTAGAACTTGAAACGAGTAGTAAAAATTAGAGAATGACTTGCAATTTTACGACTAGAAAGATAAAAACTCATATAAACATATTCTTTAAACTTCAGCACATTCTGATTTAAAAAGTACAATCTACATTTTAGATCAATCATTCAGCACATCAAAACAATAAACTAGTAGATGTAAATACAGAGGAAAATTTGTTTTATAAACTAAAACTCAGACGTTATCGAAAACAAATTTTCTGCTGTTGTAATTCTTAATTCTAATGCGGTTCTTATTTTACGTTTTTATGCTTAAAAAAGTTAATACTTGCGCTCTTTTGGCGACTTAATAGGTTGCAATTTTGAACTAAAATACTGCGTTCCCTGACGACCTACGTTAGTAGCAACATCTTCAAAAAATGATTGTGCACTTGACTTAAAAGATCAAAATTTTGCGCCTCTATGCGACTTGTGTTAGTTGCAACATATATCGTGCACTTATAAGTAGAAACATAATGCTCTTTCGCAAATAAAATTGTTCACCTAAGCACTAAAAATGCATAGATAAAAGGATAAGTACAAATAACCGCAAATACATTAGTTTTTTAGCAAAACATCCACTAAATCAAGCATATTTTTAAATAAAACTCAATAAAGCACTTATACACACTTGTAATACAAGTATAGACTTGCTTTAAGAAAATACAGTTTTTCTTAATATTATAATAGTAAAACTTCGCAAAATAAAACATAATCGCAATTGATATTGTCAAGATTTTAAACTCGGGAAAAAAATATTTAGTAATTATCTAAACTATTTTCTCGCTGCGTTTTTTAATTGATTAGGCGTCTGATTCCTATTAGAATATTACTAAAGCTTAGGCAACTCGTGGTCTCCAATGTCTCAATACAGATATTTGAGACCACGGGTTGCCCATGATAATTACGTAAATAGAACATCACTTTTACCAATTACTCCCAATTGCCCCATACTTTCAAAATGTTGTCTATTTTATATCAAAAGTATTTTTTTTTTTTACTTTTTCATCAGAATGAAATTAACTCGTAATTAATAAACAATATTGTTTTAAAATTTAAAAAAAGTTTTTAGAAATCCTAGAAAATGTATCTATCTTTACAAAAAACTCCTTTTTTTAATTCGCAAGATTAAAAATAGAAAATTAAATATTATTTTCATTACAGAGTTAAGACAAAACCGAGTTTTGAACTTTGTAATAAAACTCAAGAATATAAAGTAGCAGAAATGTTTTACAAGCAAATTAAAATCTGCTTTTACTATAATATTATGAAATTTATTTACTGATTTTGTATTAAATATAAATGCTATTTAATTCCTTATATGCAACAGAATACTATAATATCTGTCATACTCTAAGTTTAATTTTTTATATTTTAGACTAAAAAGTTTTGTAAAAATTAAAAAGACTTTTAGTATTAACTTTAAGAATGGCTGCAGCTTTAATTAGAATGCTGCAGCAACAATGTTGTATGTATCAACCTCTAGTGATTATTTTTTTTAAGTGATAAATATATAAATGCGCGTGAATGGTTGCATCAGACTCTTAACTTTTTCTCAACTGTTCATAATACTATTTTTAACTTTTTCATTAATTTAGGCTCCAGGACCGTTTATTTAAATTACTAGCTTAAAGACAACTTTATTATACATTTTCAATACAGAGTTTTAAGTAAACATCCTAACTGATTAACTTTTGTTGAATGTAAATATATAAACGTATTTGATATAAATGGCTAGTTACTACAAAAGCATCTGTATTTTTAGAAACTAGAGTTAAAACACGCATGACTTATTCTTACTACGAAATAACTCTGTATTAAATAAAATCTTAGTTATTTTTTATAACAATTTCTGATAATAATTAATTAATTATTAAGAAAAAGTACTAAATTTTATTCATTACATAAATATGAAAAGTCGTGAAACGTAAAAAATAAAACTTAAGAATATTTTTGTTTTTATACTATGACTTAAATTTTAAAGCAATGTATCATATATAGTTTCAAATGTATCATGCTACTATAGTGTGGAAAAAATATAATAAATCTTTTGTTTAACTAATTACTATCAAAATTTTACATTTAAAAGTTATACTACTGAAGAAGTTTAGTTTTGCTTATAAGTTTGTTAATCCATGCTATAATGACGCACCGTGTCATTTTTTCGATGTGTCAAAGTGACGTATCGTGTCATTTTGTCGCTGTGCCAAAGTGATCCTCCGTGCCAAAGTGACGCACCGTGTCGTTTTGTCGCTGTGCCAAAGTGACCCTCTGTGCCTAAGTGACGCACCGTGTCATTTTGTCGCTGCGCCAAAGTGACCCACTGTGCCTAAGTGACGCACCGTGTCATTTTGTCGCTGTGCAAAGTGACGCACCGTGCCTAAGTGACGCACCGTGCCTAAGTGACGCACCGTGTCATTTTGTCGCTGTGCCAAAGTGACCCTCTGTGCCAAAGTGACGCACTGTGTCGTTTTGTTGCTGTGCCAAAGTGACCCTCCATGCCAAAGTGACGCACCGTGTCATTTTGTCGCTGTGCCAAAGTGACCCTACGTGCCAAAGTGACGCACCGTGTCGTTTTGTCGCTGTGCCAAAGTGACGAACCGTGTCGTTTTGTCGCTGTGCCAAAGTGACGCACCGTGTCATTTTGTCGCTGTGCCAAAGTGACGCACCGTGTCATTTTGTCGCTGTATCATTCTGACACCCACTCATAAACGCAGAGAGTCTTTGCAAAAATAAACATTAAGTTTATTTGTTTATGACCTAGACAAGACGTTAAAAGATGTTTAACCGGTGTACGAATAGCCAATGTAAAGTTTTTGTACACCAGGTTCTAGGACCAAATAGCTTTAGCGTTTTATTTTTCTCGATAATCAGCATGTATTAGAATCATTAGGTATTTATTTTTCATAAACGGATAAACTCATTTGTAATATTAAAAACCGTTTTGTTATCATCATTTTGAAATAAAAAGCTTATTTTTAATTACTTCAGATTGTTGGTAATAAACAAGTCTTTTTTTTTCACTAGTTTTAGTACCTTAATTTATTTATTTTGGAATCATTTGATACTTTTTGAAGAGCTATTTTATAAATAATTATTATCTTGCAGGCTATAAAACATATTTCATAACTATCAAAACTTATATTAAACTATATACTATAACAAAACAAATAGATAGAGAGACTTAAGCATAAACAACAAAAAATATTTATAAATTTATCTAACAGTTTCCACAAAACTAAAGTAAGTGAAATGTAAAGTATCTAAAATAATTGGAAGTATTCAACAAATTAAGCGTTTCAAACTTTTCATTTTAAGCATATTTTTCAGCAAAAATTAAAATCATGAATCACATGATCTCCGTCAACCATAGATTTAGCTTCAACATAAATATAAAAAAAATGTGTAATTAAATATAAACTTTATGAATTTTTTTTTTAAATTTCAAATACATTATGTCAAAAGGTTGTGCATATATGTCGAAACTATAATCAGTGCTATAATAAACTATAATACATCATGGTTGTAACAAAAGAATTAACTTAAAGCAAATTAAAGTTTTAAAAACAAGTTCAAATATAACAAATTTAATTTTTTAACTGATGTTAACTAACATAAATAAATAATTATTAGCACTATAACATAGCAAGTGTATTTATCATATAAGTTGGTATAAGTTTCTAATTTATATATAGCAAATTCTGTTTATTACCGAATTTAAATCGTTATCACTCTACCAAATAAAATATAACACTTCTTTTTTTGAAACTTATTAAATTATTGAAAATAGATTTACTAATAAGCGCAACATGTATTGAAGGAAATAAATTGACTATACATAAAATAACTTAAGTTTTTCTCAATTAAACTAATTGTCAATAAAGCAAAAATTTTGAACATGCTTTTCAAAATATTCAACTAAAATTGATTGTAGAATGAAGTTGCTGGGACTGATGGTAAAATATGCTGCCCCTGATCAATACCTCCAACTTGACTGTCACTTCCTACTCTAGGGAAACTCCCGTATGGGCCTTTAAAGTCATTTGGTCTAAAGCCTGTTGAAATTTTCGTTCTTTTACTGCAATTCTTTGTATTCAAAAAGTTCCATTGTTTTAAGTTGCAAACAATATTTAAAAACGATACAAAATAAAATATTTTACTACTTAAAATAATGTTTTAATTTTACTTACCTGCAGACATACTGCTTCTATTAAAACCTTCAGGGCTCGCTAATAAGGACTGCTTGGTAAACTCATGATAGTTGTAAGCATTAATATACGGGTAATTATACATATTATCATGATTGTGTTGGTTACTAGTATTCCCACCAACAAAAGGTAGCATAGTTATTGTGTTTAAATTGAATTTGTATGTGTACCGCTTTCTAGTTACTTTTGACATAATGCCTTTGTCGTAGTAGTACCTAAAAACATTTGTATAAATTCTATAACGTTCCTAATTGCTTTAAGACATTACTAGTTGTAAATTTTAAAATAAATAAATATATATATGTATATAACTAATTACAAAATAATCGATTTTTAAAATACTAGAACAAATGTTTCATACAGCTAAATGCTTTAATAATCAGCTAGTTCATGCCCTTCAAGTGGGTTCTGTAGAAGGTGTTCAAGTTTGAATAACCACCTTATTTCATATATATATTTTGTATACATAATCTTGATTAATCTATTATTCGTTTAAACTACTTTCCCAGTAATTAACTTTATTTTTATTTTTTTTTAAATCGTGAGAAGCTAGATGAAACAAAAAAAAAATTAAAATAAGAAGTACAGTGCTTCCTCACTTATTAGGCCTTGTTGGGCAAGTTTTTTTTTTTTGCATTTTTGGCCGGATAACTACAAACATTGTATTTTTAAAACAAACTACCTTTAAATATTGCGCAGTAGTTACAGTATAATAAATAATAAGTTCTAGTTATTATACTTTATTTTGATTGTATAAAGAAATAAATCATTAAAACATACAAACAAAACTTTAAATTAGTTTAAAATTGGTTGATGATTTATCCAAAAACTAAGAAAAGCTAGAAAGAAACAATAAAAAACTTTTTTACTCACTAAAAGCGAAAATTTTGATTGTTATACAATGATGTTTTATTCAAATTCTTAAAATTTACAACCAAAACTCGTGAAAACAATTAAGATCTTCAGTTTTTTATAATATATTCTGAAACAGAAACTGTTGCAGAATTTTTATTGTAATTTTTAAAGTTAGAGTAAACAAAAATATTGATTTTAGCTGGTTTAACTAATTTTACTTCTCGACCAAAACCGACCGGATAAGTGAAGATTGGATAAGTGGGAATGACTTTATATATAAATGATAATGAAAAACTGAAATTTTTTTGCGTTATTTCATTTTTTGTTATTTTTTTTGACTTAATCTAAAGTGGAGTTTTTATAACTTTTTTTTTCATAAAAAACTTTGATACATCTAAAATTTTCCATGAGAATAAAAGAGTTCTAGATATTTTTGTTTAACTATACTTTGATCAAACTTTTTAGGTAAACAAAGTACTTCATTAAAAACTTTTATCTTAGTTTTGCAAATTTAAACATAAATAACTGTATAACTTTGTGATTTCATTTTTACCTCAAGGTCTAAACAAATTGTCATCACTTAAATAATACTACGTTTGTTTAAAAAAACTTGTCGTACATAATAAAAATTTACCTTGTATAGGTGATCATATAAATTTGTTATCTACATTGTGCTAGTTAAATACATTTATCTAAAACAACAGGACTAGTAATTATTAATATTACAATTAATAGTTTAAAACAGTCTTATATGTTTACCTCAAAGCTCTACTAAGCTTTTCGTAGGTCATGTTGGGTTTGTTCTTCTTAAATCCCCACCTTTTTGCAACATCCTCAGTATTATGTATCTTGAACTCACCATCCATACCTGTTTAATTAATAAGCTTTACTTAAGAAAAATTAAGGTAAACCAAAAATAAAACTAAATTATAGATTATTAGAAAGTTTATCTGGAAAAAACAATAAGTTGATATATTTAAGTTAGATAAATTTAACGTAATAAAATAATCCTATGTATAATAGTTTAGTTTACATAAAAGTTTTGTTTGAAAATAAAAAACTTAGAAACAGCAAACTCAAGAGATATTTAGTGTTTAATGTACTTATTGAATTAAATCAAAATTCGCATATATTTTTACAGAGTTTATAAATAAAAAAAAATGGTTATTTAGATAAGTATACATAAATATGTAATCTTTTAATTACCTTCCCAAGCTATAGAAGATAAGTTAGATGGATCGCCCAAAAGTTCCAGTAAAAATTGCCACAATTGGATTTGAGCGTTGCCCGGATTGCTAAAGCTTTTAACTGTTTAATAAAGTTATTTATTTATGTTTTTGCGCAAATCAATCAATATAAGTTTTCATTAGAAACAAAATACTCTATTAAGACTTTAAAAAGTTTGAATTAAGATTTTCAAAGTCACTTAGAATTTTTAATTTTTAAAACCAAAATAAATAATATTAATTATCTTAAACATTTTTCATGATACTATTGCTGTAGAAAAACTAGTTTTGTTACATACACCGTATTTATTTTAAATCTAAAGTGGTTTTACTGTAAAAAATAATTTAGACAGTAATTTCATTGTAATTACCTAGATAATTTTATATTTTTTTAATTAAAAACGATTATGCTCAAACATACCAGTGTCCCTGAATTTAGCGTAAGCATCAACTTCCGAATCACCAAGAAATGTTTTATTTGACTGTATTGCTGAACTACATTTTGTTTGTTGAATAGTATTATCTGTTATAAATAAAATCTAACGGTATTTATTAATACCGTATGTAGCTTCTTTTATATATATTTTTTCTTTGTTAAATAAAGACAAAATAAACATTTACAAACTCACTGGTGTTATAGCATATTCGAAATTCCAAATTAGTGTATTTCTTAGGCACTATGTATTTTAAAGTTGAGTAAACTTGTGTTAAAGTAGATATGTAAGGAAAATAATAGTTCAAATAGTAGTAGACAAACAAAACATTGTTTGCTCAGTACTTAACTGTATAATAGGATTAAAAAAGTGTTAAGTAGTAAATAAATATATTAATTTTAACAAACATACAAGTTCATGCAGATTATGTATTTTATCCTATGTATGTTTGTAGTTTAACATACTAACTATAGTTTCCACTGAAGACTTTGCTTTTCGCTACAGCATCTTGGTAGTTAATGGGGGAGTTTCCCCTGTTTGAAGTTGGTGTGAATAGGTTAAGTGGTCGCCCACCTAGACCTTGAGGTTGTGAAACTGCAAGTGATGGATTAGGAAAGCTCTGTTCTTTGGATGTTTTACCTGAAACAAGTTGAATTTTGTTAGTTGTTTAGTTTTTATGAATATAGTTTGCATACTTGCTTAGTAGAGTGATTTTAGATTAAATTTACTGTCTATACTTTTTTTTAGCTTTGTTTTGAATATAGTTGTAACAATAATTTTGAAATGTCGAGAAAAAAATAGTTACGTCATAAGTATAAAAGTTTGTTTAAAAGGCTAAAGTTAAAATTGAGTTATACTTAGCTGATTTAAAGTACTTTATAAGACAAAATTGCTAAAACAAAAACATTTGAAATAGTAAAAATCTTTTTTACTTGAAACTAACTAAACAAAAAGTACATTACAAAATGCAAAAAAAAACGACAACAATAATACTAAAAAAACGCTATTTATAAAGTTTTCAATGGTTAGAATTCTTTTGTTTGCAAATTTTTGGCTCGCGAGTTCTAATAAACAAAGATTCTAGAACTGAGAGATGGTAGGTGTTTCTTGCTCAAGATAGTATTTTGAACCTACTATCCAGGTAGTTCTCAGCACAGACAGAGTTGTTGAGGAGGTGATTATGTATAGATGACTCTTCGCCTTTAGGCTTTAGGTCTTTATTAAAAATAAACCTTTCTAGCTTTTTCGTGACTTACTGCTCTCTCGTGAGATGTTCGACCTACGTAGTCATTTCCGCAATGACACTTAAATATTTATACTACATTACTCAAATCATCGGTGAGTGTGGCATCTTTAACAATTCCGTTAAGCGGGCGGTTGGTGTTGTACACAACGTATAGCGAAACGCTATTAGAGGAGGATTTTATAGCTAATGAAGCTTGCTTAGCCAGTCTTATTGAGTTTTCACCCATATAAGGAAGGCGGAGATAGACTAGGCAAGGATGTGGGCCGAAAGATGGTAAGCCGTTCATTTTGGACTAAGTTGCTTTAGTTGTCTTTTTGATGAGTGTTTTGGGGTAACCTAATGGAGTAAATTTTTGTAAATGTTGTAAAATTCTAGATCAAAACAGTCGGCCGTGCAAATTTTAATAGATCTGTTGGTTATGCATTGTATGATCTTCAATTTATTTTTGGTGGGGGAAAACGAATTCCAGAAAATGTAGTGTGGACAGAAATTTTATTTTCTGTGCACAGAAGTAGAAAACATATTCTTTGTTGTTTCTAGTATTTTTAATGTCTAAGAAGTGAATTTTACCGGAAACTTCTTCTTAAACGGTAAAAACTATGCGTTTGTGCATCTTGTTTAGCAAAATAAAAAAGTTATTGACATTTTTGTGAAGGGAAAATAGGAAAAAACATCATCGACATACCTATAATACTCAAGTGGCTTACTGTTATCTAAAGACTACTTTTATAGCAACCGACAAAATATTAGCAAGAACAGGGTCTAAAGGGCTTCCCATCGCCGAAATTTCTGGTTATAAAAACTAAATTGTACAGTCATCGTTGCAATGACATGTTATGTATGGCCATGAAGAATGTACAATTTAATGTCACCGTTTTACTAATTTATAAAGCAAAAAGACATTTTTTTCTTTAAACTTGTCGTTAAATGTTAATTAAATTATAACGCAGAAAGCAATAAAACTAATAAATGCAAGTTAACATTTTTAAAATTTTGCTTATGTTTAAAGAATTATAATCAATTGTTTTTTATTTCATTTTTGTTGTTTTTAGTTATAACTACAAAGAAAAGTATAATATATACTTGGTCTAAATACATTTCTGTTGTTCGTTAACTTTTTTCTTTAGGCTATATATTGGATTTCCGTTATTACCAAATAAGTCTCAAAAACTCCTATTTACACAAGCACATAATAGCTTTTATTTAATAATTTTCAAATATGATTTTAACTTACTTGTGTTCTCAACTCCTCTCAAAAAATTCAGATGATCAACAAAAATTTTTCCCGACTTCTCATCTTTGGTGATATCTACAAAGTCCTCTTTTGTCAGTTCGCACAAACTCTCCCCGACAAAACCCTCGAACAATTGTGACGTCGTATTAGGTAGATCGTACTCTACAATGACCCAATCAACCCACGCTCTGACGTGTTCCTCTCTCCACTGTTCCGGTTCTGTGTAAAGAAAGTTGAAATATGCCTTGACTTTAGAATTTTGTACAATAAAAAAAATTATTTAGGTAACAAGTGGCATTATGTTTATAAAGGAAGTTCATTGTACATGATACTTTCATTATTGCACTGGATCTAAAGTTTTTAGTTTAATGCACTTAACTCTTCAAGTGTTAATGCATGAAAATTTAAATACATGAGTCGAAATAATTTACAACAGGGTTTCCTAAAGTGTGTCATGGTCAGCAAAAGGGCCACAGGGGACCATGAGGTCATATTTTGAGCTTAAACTAGATATTTTGGAGATAATGATGAAGAGCGAAAAAAAAGAAAAAATCTCGGGCATTGTTAATAGTAGTTTTTTTGGAAATCTTTTTAGAGGAAGCAATAGTTTTTTAACTTCTTTAAAGAGGGTCTTTAAAAAAAATGAGGTTCCATGTTTTACAAAAGTTTTAGCTTTGGCAACAGCAGTTTAGGTCTATTAGTTTATGTTGTTTATTTTTTTTTAATTTAGTTAAGTGCATGACTTAATATAAATGCAGTAGAAAAATATGTTTATTTTAATTTTAATATAAAATACCATCATTAATATCTCCTATATAAACAGCTATGTTTGTTAAAATACTTAGAAAAAAATGAAAAACAAAAACACAAAACATACTTCAAAAGAGGAGATTGACCTACAATTAAACTTTTAGATAGCAAGTTATAAAAGTACTTTATAACTTTTTATAAAAGTTGTTTTATATGTTTTTAATTTATATAACCTAGGTGTTATTACAGAAAACACATAATTAATTTTAAATAACAACATAAATACGACTCTGCAATTAATCAACAGAAAAATTTCGTTCACTGTGATTTGTAACGTCTAACCTTTACTAACATTAAATATACTTGTTTCTTATGTAAATAGTAAAATATCTGTTAAAGATAGAGAATATTTATAAAAATTTATATAAAATACTAATTAAACTATAAAGTATTTGTTTAAAGTTAATTTAGATTTATAAAAAGTTGAGTAAAATTAAGTGATTTAGATATAAGAAAACATAAGCATTTTATTTTTTACGGTATCAGCAGACAATGAAAAAACGAATAAAAATCCTTTAAAAAAATTATCTTACACAAATTTTTTTGTGACATTTCTTAAAGCTGAATAGCAAAAAATATTCAAAACTAAATTACAATTAACATTTTAAAAAACCCAACAGACTATGTTTAGATAAGTAGGCTACAAAAAAAATAGTTTAAAAAAAATATATAAGTAGTACAAATTGCATACGACTTTACAAATATTAAACTTATATAAGCACTGAAAGTCTTGTAAAACTAAAATTGTTTAAAATAATTCGTTTAAACGTAGTTACTAACTAATACATAACAACATTCTAGACTTTTTGCATGTTTTTAAACGTTTTATATCTTTTTAAAACTATTAAGAAGATCTGGAAGAGATTGTATATCTTTAGGTAACTAGTAATTCTTATATGTATATAAATATTAAACCCCCTCATAGCTTTATGTATTTTAAAATTTTTAATCAGGTTTTTATGTTGGTCTTTCTGAAAGTTTGTCACAGCCTCTGGATCGGACTCCAGATGTTTGTTTTCAAAATAGTGGTTTTAAATGTGGTTGAATGTACTGATATTTCAAGCAAATGTACTGCATATTATTAAGTTAGCATTTTTTTCTACAACGTTAAATAATAATACCTTTTTCAAACTAAACATTTCAAGCTTAAACACATAACTTGGAAAATTATAAAATGAGACTTTCAAAATAAACTATCTTCTCAAAGTTTTGCTTGACGTTTTTTTAGACTTTTAGTTTTAAACAAAAAAGTGTTGTATTGATGAAAACTAATTAAAACCATGTTTAAACAAAGGAAACTATAGTTATGTTTATCACCGTAATTTGAGTATGCGTTGAAAAATAATGTGTTTTGTAATTGTGAAAAATCCTTTTGTTTTTACTAGACGTCCAACGAATGAATGCTTATGTACGTCATTTGAAAAGTTAGAATTTTTGTTCAAACTACCAAAAGAGTTCACACTATACAAAGGATATTAAGGCAGTGGTTGCATTTGATCATACTGAGTTGACTTTAGAACATCATCTTGATTTGTTGTCGTTCAAATTGATTAACTTGTACAGGGGTCTTATGTAACTATTGTTCTGAACTTTTGGATACCTCACTACACAAATTGAACAAATAGTCTTGGTCAAGTTTTGAATATAAAGTTTAAGACTAAGTCATATTATTTGCAAAATAAGTTGTTTTTCAAATTAGTTTTAGTTATTATATTTCGAAATGGGTTATACAAAAAAACGGTCATATCTGTTTAAAACTACTAAAAATATATCAGAGTTTTCTTAAAATTCCTTTTAAGTAATTAAAATTTTATTAAACAGCTTTTGTGTATATCTAATATGCAATTTTGCCTGTATTTATAGAAAACAATAAGTCTAACCAGCAGGGACAATAACTTTTTTCCTTCCACTCTCATTCTTATCTTCTTGTTGACTTTCGTCCTCTACAGGAACTTGATCTACATGAATTTTTTCTTGTTCTTCTACAGGACTTTGCCTATCAACTTGTTGCTGATACATCGTTGGCTCACATGCTGAGTCTCTTTAGAATCAAAAAATTTTGTTGAAAATAAATAAACGTACTTTTTAAAGAGCTTGTACTTGATTAATAAAAAAATGCATTAAACTTAATTTTTTTCATACACCCTTTTTTTATCACAAATAACATTTTAATCATTTCGCCGAAAGACGTTTTGTATCAATTGAGGCTAATTCAGTAAAGGAAACTATAAAACGTTTTAAATGTACATAAGGCATTGAAAATTTAAAAAGCAGTTCCAAAAATGAGATCAAAAAAACATTTACGCTCTATAATTTATTATGATATCTATATCTTTGTTGTTGCTGATTATTGTTTATCGATTTGGTAGAATATGTAAAATAAATTATTAAAAAGGGAAAAAACTTACTTAACGAACAGGTTATATTATATTAATTTTTTTTAATTAACTTAAATCAATAATTAGTTTAAATATCACTTTTTAAAATATATCGTACTGTTTTTATATCATAAATAAACTTTTAATGTCTTTTCTTAAAAAAAAATTATAAATCCTTAGTACTTAGTTCTAAACAATTAATAGTTAAATGTTTCAAATCTACATAAGGCACTGAAAAATATGAAAACAGTTTCAAAAGACAGATTTTGATAGCAATTTCACTTTTGATTTTAAAAACCTTTCTTGCTGCTGATAACTGTTTAGCAAGTTGGTAGAATGGTGGCTAGTGATATTCTGAGGAGGACTACTCTGCTGTAATTGGTTGTAATTTGTCATTTTTAATCTACCTGTGGTCCAATCATACCTCTCCATTTGTTGGGTGGGTATAAAGCTAGTTGGTGGGTAGTGCATGTTTATAGATGGCTGTTGGTGTCCCTGTATTTAGTTGTATAAGTATTTAAAAGATTAAAAAAAATTATATCTAACGATGTACTAAACAGGCTAATGTGATAATGTAATTACTATGACAATAAGTCAATTTGTTCACATCTACTGGCATTAAAATGTTGTATCCAATTTTAATTGTTTAGTAGATATTGTAATATTTTTAACTTTAACTTAAAATAAGTATAGTAACTTAGAAGTTGCAAATAATTAAAAAGAACAACGAAATTAAAAAATATTTTTTTTTTAATTAAAGACTAAACAGTTTATGTAATCTGTCTAAAATAGATGTATTACTGTAAAACAGTATTCTTTACAAAAATTTTAACTTCTAAACAAATTTATAAAATTTAACATTATTATTAATAAGTTTTTTTTTTGAAGCCCATTATCTTTTATATTTAATAAAAATTTTTAACTGTTTTTAAAACTAACAAAACAATAACTGACTTTGTTTTGAGCAGCTTATTAATCAATTACCTTTAAATTTATAAAATACATGTTAAAAGTCAACACATGCATGATACAAACCAAATTTTGTGTTGTAATAAATTAAGTTTATAAAACAAACTTAAAAACTTTTACAAACCTGCTGGTCTGGTTTGTTTGTTATGTGGTTTGAAAAGTGAGATGAAGAAGTTCTGTTGATAAAATTTGTTTTAAAAATATTGAAATTCTGTGATACTTTTTTAGTATATTTAACATTACATGGTTATACTGTGATAATTTAGTCTGAAAAATTACCAAAAAAAATTATTATAAAATTATAATGTTGGCTCAAATTGAAAAAATGTATCTACTCCTTGTGACATAATTTATTGGTAATGTAATTTAATAAAATAAAAGATTTATATTTGGAAATTAGTTTGTCCTTCTGAAAAGAATATGGTTTTAAACATTTAACCTATGAAAATAAAATCAGTTTTAAGTATCAATAAAAAAATTGATCCAAACTGTATTCTTAGATATACTTTTAACTTGTGTACATTTTGAAAAAAAATACCTGTTGATGAAAATATTTTGTCCTTGGTGTTTTTCATGCAAGTTGTTATGGCTAATAGGGAAGTTGTACTGGTAAGGTAAGTTTGAGCTACCTACGTAATCTACATTTTGGTTGAATTTTGTACTGCTGCTTTCACAGGCATTGATTTCTGTAATTTGTGGTTTATTAGTTGTTAATAAAAACTAAAACAACTTTTTATATAACATTAATATAGGCCTACTATCAGTAGTATTGAAGCATCTATTCCTAATAAATATTCTGTCGTTGAAATCTTTGAGAATTTTGTTAACAACAACATAGTTGCCTAAAGTAGCTTCTTTATTTTAAGAGCTGTTTATTGTTTTGTAACTTTAAAAAAATATATCTTCAATTACTATAAAGCTTTCACTTAGATTTAAAGATATAGTCAAGTTATCTTTACTATAGTTTTATGTTTAAGACAAAACACAGTTTTCAGTGTTTAGACAACTAGTATATCTTATCTAAAACAAACTTTTTGTTCGTTTGTTTATATTAATAGAATTGCTTTACTTAGTAACTTACATGTTTACAAAAACAACAATAACTCAGAGGAAATTACACTTTTTGAATGTATGATTCTAAATGCATAATTGTCTCAGTAGTATTAATATCTTGAAATCGATAATTGATAAAATTTGTTTTTCTACAAGTTAAAAGTTTAAAAAGTAACTGAGCAACGACTAAAAAACCATAATCAACAGATTGATAAAAAAATGTTATAGTTCTACACGCATTTACCACTACTAGTCGGTGAATAACTTGATAATTTCTGTTCTGTGCCCTCAGCCTGCAGCAAGTTCTCAGTTTGAAGAGTTTCAGAGCAACTTGCCTGGTTTGTGAGACAGTAGTTTGGATTTACATGCTGCAAGTTTCCAACGTACCCAGGATATGGATGAGTTTGTAAATTTTTATCGACTAGACTCATCTATAAAATACTTATCATTTAACCAAGCTAATGGTTCATTATGTTTTTTATTACACTTTAGTTTTTTACTAAGTAAAAAAGTTTGTTTGTTTTTTTATGAAATTAAGATTACAACTTTTATGTCAAAATTATAAATTTTTAATTTGATTTTAACTAAGGCGTGATTATTGATAATGCTAAAACAAAGCTTATGAGTATTTAAATCTTATCTTAAAATAAAATTTTTACATTATAAGTGCTACACTTAGGTACAATAAAAAAACTATGAAAATGAAGTGTAAATTTTTTTTTACACAAGGAGTCATTTAAAAACAGAATCGTATTTCAAAATATGCCTAACAACAAAGTTATGTTTATTTTAAGCATTAAATAGTTTCATGAGTTTATTAAGTTTACTAAGTTTTATAAATAGTATTTGTTTGTGTGTAAAAACTTTTAAACTTAAAAAAAAAATATTCAGCAACTAAAAGCCGCTCAAAATAAGTCAACAAAAGATTACTAATAAAACTGTTGTAACTGACTCGCATATTGGAACAAACAAAATACTTGGCTCACCAGCCTAAAACATAAAAACAAAACTGATATTTTTTGTGTTGCCCGCTTAAATTTATGGTGTGGAAAAAAACTTCAAGGTGTATACTTCACTTATACAGGCCTGATAAAATTTCCCAAAAAAAAAACAGAAGAGTTTTAGCGAAAATGTAATGCAGGAAATGACTAGATATTAATAATAAACTTACTTTACAAAAGTTATCTAGCAGTTATTATTTGAAAATATTAAAGCTTAACCAAAAATACTTATAAAAATTACATTAAAGCCGCCATAAAATACTTAGAAAGCTTGCCAGAAAACGTGTAGCAACACATATTTTGAAATAAAACAAACACTAAGCTGAACATACAAGATGTAAAATCATATGGAATTTTCTTTCTGCTGCCAGCTTATATTTTGAGAGTGGAAAAAAAATCCAAGGTGTACAGTATAACGTTTTTAAAGGTGTGTTTTTAACTGTTTATTGCAATTTCCCACCCAAATAACAGAAGAGTTATTGCGAAACTGCAATACAGGAAGTGATGTCATAAAAACGTGCAGAAAATTTTTCTATAAAAATAAACTTCAAACGGTTTTTCTTTAACAGCTACTGTTCAACGTTTGTATAACACGCAGCACTTTTCAAAGTTTTTACACAAGGCAGCTATGTTAAATGTTTATATATAAATCTGCTTCTGTTCAAGGTTCTTTAAAAAGTAAAATTTTTCAAAAGTTTCTCTGTCGAGCTTTAAGTCAGTGTAAAATTTTAAGGGTAAAGTCCTAAGCATATCTTTGTTTGATGAGGTTAAATAAACATTTTACGATGATTTTTTAACAAAACCAGAAAAAAAATGTTTGTTATTTTATTTCAAGCTAAATTATTTTCTATTTGAACTTGCGTAAAATATGAGTATTAATCACTTTTTGCATAACTGATGTTCTAAATCGTAACTAACGTTTTTGCATTTCGTTTTAAAATTAAGAACCAAAAAACTAAATTTTTTTAAAATTATTCAAACAACTATAGCTAAAAGTATTTAGAAATAATGAGTTTAAACTTATTTTTATTCCTAAATAAGTATTTTTATACCGTTTTTACGCAGTGTTATAACCATACATACAATAAATCTTTAAGTGCGCTATAAGCAACGGTAAACAGGCTAAGAAGTAATCAAGATTATTTTTTATATTATTTTTTTTTTGAAATCAACAGTGTTGTTTGCAACATTTTTAATTTATAAGTATAATTAGATTTTATTCATTTGTTGTTTTCTAAGACTTACTAAAAGTTTGATGAAATTACCATCCATAGAAAACATAAAACTATGTAAACTGTATACACTATTTCTATTGTATTTTTAACTTTTAAGATAGTCTTAAAAAATATAAAAATTGAAAAAAAAAAGTATATATATATTAAATGTCTGAAACCGTAATACAAACACAAATGTATATAATTGGTAGAACTATTTTGTCTAATAGATCCTTAACAAATAGCTTAACATTTGAGTCTTCAGCTTTGAGTTTATTTATTCTTTTCGTTTACTTTTTCTATAGTTTAAAACTGTTACTGAACTTTAAACTATCTGAAGGCAAGATTGTTAAAAAAAGACAATGTTTGCATTTTTATTGCAATATAAGAGGTTTAAAACAGTAAATATGTAAAACTACTTTGTCTTATATTTTTGGTTTTTTGTTAGCTAATTTTTATTTAAACTCTCTATAATAACCAAACTATGTTTTAACATATGTACTAAAAGCTGTACTTAAAATTTCAAACTTAACACGAAAGGTTTAGATAAACATTAAAACTTTTTTCTTTTCAACTATTAGCTAGTTTTGAAGAAAAATTGAAAAACATTATCGATAAACTTAATCACAATTGAATTTTAAGCACTCAAATCACAAAAATAATCTAAGAAATTGCTTTTCACACGAAAAATCATAACGCTATTAAATACACTACATTTAACATTAACACTACTAACGATAATAATGAAAACAATCGTCTAAGTCATAGGTAATGTGTATACAAACAAGTGCTAAGCAATTGGTTTTAAATAGACAACCATAAATTTCAAGTTGTTATTAAAGTTATCTGGAACTTTAGAATATTTTAGCAAAATTTGTTCAAAGCGAACTACTGTTACTTGTGGCCAATTATCACAAAAGCACATTGTACATAACTTAGATTAATTTTTGTTGAGAAATTTCTCCATTTTCTATAACTTTTATCTTTTTTTGTAAGCTTGCATGAACTTCCATTCTGTTTTTTTTTTCTAAAAACAAGAAATGCAATCATAAAACTTTATTTAAGTAGATATAAACTGTGCGCGATATTTTTTTGTTATAATGTGAACCAAAAGAAAAAAATCAGCTTAAAGCTCTAAGGTTTAAGTATTTGGGTCCCATACAGTTTGTATTGGAGTGGTTTTTAGAAAATCAGTAGGTGCCAAGGCGAAAGTTTATTCAAATGTGGTTCATTTTCTCAAAGAGTAGAGACTAAGTGGAACAAATTACCACAGGAAGTTTAAAACACAAAATATTTTAAAGTTATAGCATGGAGTTTAAAACTAAACTCTTTGTTTTCAGTTAACAAACTTTGTTGTACTGTTAAATAGTTTCACAACAATTTTTGACTTAAACTAAACTCGCCACACAATATGTTTTCAGCAAAGCAATTTTTTTTTTGTTTTATTGTTTTATAAATTAAATACGTTTTTTGATATCAGAACAAAAAGCCTTTTGTAACATTATTATTGTTCGTTATAGCATAAAAGTTTTCTTAAAATGTTAAAATAAACTTAAACTTTAGAGGAAATACTTGAAAACTAAACAAAATTAAATTTTACTACCAAGATAGTGTTATTTTTACAGCGAATTTTGAGTTTGAAGCTGCAAAAAAAAGTCATAAAACATCATAAAACACCTTATGCTAAATTTTATATGATTTATTATAATATTTTTTATTTTGCAATGCTGGACTCAGGCATCAAAACCTAAGACTTAAACAAGACACACAATGAGAATAATGAAAACAAAAACATTTATATTCAACACAAAATAAACATAAACAAAACACCAAACATAGTTAAAACTTAAAAAACTTATAAACTAGATTAAATTTATTTGATTGATATAAAAGGCGATAACTTCGTCCACATTTGTACAAAAAAATTTAATTAAATTTATATTCTGTCAGGGAGAGGCGTAAAGAAATAAAACTAATTAGTATTAAATCTTTAACTATTTTTTTTTGTGAAAACTTAATGAATTTATGGATTTTTATACTATTCAAATTTAATATTTTTGTTTTAATCGAAAATGTTCCACTTTCTCACACGATATTCATTATAAAATGATGATTTCATTTCAGCTACAAACACTATAATATATTTTAAGATTTTGTCCTGAGCATGACTGTATCCCGGTGATGACTCGATATCCGAAAGGTTTTTTCGTACACTAGGTCCTAAGACAAAATATTTGAGCGCTTTTTTTTTCGTTTAATAAAGTAATACTATATTTAACAATTAAAACTTTTTTTTTCATTACTAATGTTCTTTCATTGAAATAATGTTGGAATGAGGGTAGAATTTAGAACTTAACTTTAAAGTTTTTTGAGTTAAAAGTAAAATGAAACAGGTACTAACAACATTAAGTATCGTAAATTAAAGATTATTTTACAATAATAGTTAGTTTAGTTCTAGATTAAAAAACATAAACTTTATTAAATTGTTATATTGGTAACTCATTTTATTAGCAAAAATATGAATCTACCTCA
This sequence comes from Thalia democratica, assembly GCF_965202585.1. Classification (NCBI taxonomy): domain Eukaryota; kingdom Metazoa; phylum Chordata; class Thaliacea; order Salpida; family Salpidae; genus Thalia; species Thalia democratica. The sequence continues at coordinate 42,831 of NW_028139456.1, forward strand.
ACAGATTGTAAGATAGGGTGATTCATTTCAACCGTGAGGGTTTTATTAGCTGCTTAGTACTGTTCACTTGTTTTAGTTTCGTATATCCGTTTGGCATTAGTTGTTAGATAATTATAACTAAAATGTTAAGCAAATGACAAAGAATGTATTTAGTTGTAGTTATTTTAAAAACAAACTCTTTACCTCTAGTTTTTTAAAGACAGAACACAACAGACGTTTATTAAATGTCAAGTTTAAAAAAAAATATTAAATTAAGCAAGGTAGTACTGACTACTGGAGAATAATGAAAACATCAGTTTTCAGTGGGCTAAAGTTTTTGGGTTACTTGTTTATAAAAATATTTCAGCATATTCTCTAGATTAATATTTTCATTATTCTCTGATACCTTTTTTTTTATGATTTTAAAACAATGTTGATAAGAATGAAATTGAATTGACATCAATCATTTTAATATTTTTTCTGTTTCATTGTTAATAAACTTTTTTGAAAAACAAAAAAGCTAAAAAGGAAAAAGAAAACTAAAAAGAAAAAAAGAATTAAAAGCATTTGGAAAAAGTTTACTAAGTATATTTTTTTAGTCATACGCAATTTTACTTAAATTATCAAAAAAATCAACTTAATTATAAATATAACTTATGCTTAGTAATTTTTAAATTTTAAATAAAAAAATGACTTCAAAGAAATTTATTTTTATTTAAGAGTTTTTCAACTAGAATTTGAGAACAAGTTTTCATAGATAAATTAAAATTGCAATATTGTATACTATTTATACAACATTAGACTAACTGAATTTTACCATTTAACTTAGCATTAATATTTAAAATTTGAGTATAATGAATAAGAGAAAAATGTTTTTCAGTGGTTTTCTTTTTATGTTTTAAATTAAACAGCAAATACTTACAATAACTTACAGTTAATTCAACGTCACTGGATTTAAAACATGAAATTTATTTTACCCACCGTTCATAAAATAAGTAATTAATTTCTAAAAATTACAAACAGTAAAAGTAAATAATGTTTTTATATTTTCAATTAGATAGCATAAAAATAAAACATAAGTTCAAAAAGCTTTTTAAGTCTAATTTAAGTCCATTTAATATTCAGTTTTTTTGATTTGTTTATTATATTTTTACAACAATCGTTTTTCGACAAGTATATTGCAGCAAAAAAAAATCTTACACCACGACTAAGTGGTAAAAAATAGTTTGCATTCGCTTCGTGATACTATAAAAATAATCTGTCTAAAAAATAACCTATAAAAGCAGATAATAAACCATTTACTAAAGACTTATATGCACAGAAAATAATGTGTTTTATTATGTATAAGTATTTTATCGGCCTCTCAATGTTATTTGTTTTTCATATGTATGTTTAAGCTAAGTTTAAAATAGTGTGTTATACACTTTTGCTTGTCGAGCCGAGTTGTGCTTACAAGATAAAGTTTTCAATTAAATCTTCTAAACTAATATTTAATTTTCAGAAAATCACACAGAAGATATTTTCCTAAAACTTGAATTTTAGAAATGCGTGGGTAACTCACCGCTTAAACAATGCATTTTATTAATACGGCATTTTGTTTATGTTTTGTCCACTTGTCAACTCAAAATATTTTAAATACCGTGATTTAGATACTTACGTAATCAGGACCGAGAATTTTTTTTTTGTATAAATCCATTATAACATTAGATAACGTATCATAAAGAAACTTTTAATATTTATTTTGATGAAATGGTATGTTAAAATCGTATTTATCCCTTTTAATCTAATAACTCTGTTTTAATTATACTTTTTAGGCACAAAAATATTTAATGAAATATCTTTATTTAAAATCGACCGGATTAACGTTACAATGATTATGTAGGATAAATTAAATGTATAAAAAAAGATTTTTTTAAAGACTTCATCATTTTTAACGAAAAGAAAAAAACTGTTTTAAAACGACTTTATAAACCTAAATTAATTATTAATCAGATTTTTTTTAACATTGCTTCTTAAGCTATAATAACATAAAGAATGCATTAGGGTTGCTGGACTTCGATGAGTATTTAGTCACATAAAACAATAGCTTAATATTTTAGTAAAAACGAAAAACTTTTTTTTAATATTTAGTGTTCAGTTGGCATATCAACATTGGTATTCTAGCAATTCTGCTTCACATATAAAATGTCATATTTTATGCAAGGATTACTTTACATTATACTAATATGAGAAATAAAGTTATATAAATTTATTTAGAAAACAGTGTTTCATTAAATTTCAAATTTAATGAGATTCTCTTTTATAATAAAATCTTAAAAAATAGGTTTTTAACGGAATTTATAAGAAATCTATATATAGTTTGTTAAACTACAAAAATTTAATCAAATTCATTTCTTGTTTTTTGCAGGACCTGGTGCATGAATATTTACATTATTTATTTTTTTGTAAATAACCAATTTACTTAAACAAACTTAATTTAATTCAGATACTTTAGTCTTATAAGTTTATAACAGAACCAGAAGTTAACAAATTAACAACTATTTATTCATTTACTTAAATCAGTTTAATATTTGTTGAAATAAAGAAAAAAGCTTGTGATCCAAACAACTAATTTATTATTATAAAAAAAAGCAGGAATTTAAATCTAAGAAACCATTTTGAGGTATGGTGGGAAGCTTTCGACAGCAGGAAAAAGGAAAAACCTTCAATCAGGAAGAACATATCCTGAAATACACCTTTTATAAAACATATCTTATGACTAAACTTTAAACTAATAGCATAAGAGTATTATATTAAGTACAATTTATCACTTAGTCATAAAATAAAATGTTAAATACTGCTTTTTAAGAAATGAAAACATTAAAGGTAATAGAAATAAAACAAGTTCAACCGTTTTTACATCGTAAAATATTTAATTAAAAACTAAAATTACATTTTAGGAAGTTTAGCGAGGCCTTCTTATAGCTTATTTCGTAATCTTTCTTTTTTTGCCTCTTGCTTTATTTTTGTTCTTCTTGACGTACTTGGATTTATCTGGTATACTTTTTCCGCTTGGAACTATCCCTGTTTATAAAGCACAAGTTAATATGTTCATGTCTAGTTATAAAAAAAAAAGTTAAAAGTTTTTTATGAATACTTTACATTGATTCTTTTTGGTTAAGAGATTTTTTATAAAATAAGCTAAAGTCTTCTTCTAATCATTTTAATGATTTAAAGAATCGAAATATTTTTTAATTTTGTTATAAGTATGGCATTAAACTATTAAAAAAAAATTAGAACCTTTGATCAAAACTTTACCTTTGGTCATTATTTATGTTAATTAAGTGTATGGAGTAAATAAGTTTGAAAGCCGATAATTAAATAAAAGTTTACCACTAATGTTGCCTTTGTTCCAATGTACTAGCTCCCTTGGAGTCCACGTTCCCATTCCAGGATATTGAATCTTTTTTTCTACCCTTCTTTGCAGGTGATCTGACCTAAATAATGATACATAATTATATAAATTAACTGTTAATATATGCACATATAAATTTGCAAACATGTTCTAAATTTGTGATATTTACATGAGAAGTTTTTAAAAGGCTTAATGGCATATGGGGGTCCGACATTTTTTTTACTAAATATAACATTGGATCTTATATGTTACCACGGATATGAAAACAGTAAAGGAACTTGAACCAATCAAAAAGCAGAAGTATTAGGCTAATGCAAAAGCTACTCTTACTCGTACTGAAGTCAAAACCAATTACAAAACAAATAAGAAACATTTGTAACAAAACTATTTAAATCACATACCTTCTCTCAAACTCACGTCGTTTTTTCTCAAATTTTTCCCTCACTTCCGGAATCCACTTGTCCCGATCCTCCCAAACTACATTAATATGATCGGGTTCAAAGGTGCTGGTTCGGTAGTTGAAGTGGCGCCAATCTACTTCCGGGTGGAAGTACACTAGGTGGCGCATGCTCCTCAGTTGCCACGTGTTGGGGTAAGGACTGTTATGATTTAAAAGTATAAAATTTATTCTGTTTAAGTTTTTTTTTTGTTGTTGCTATTTTAAAAAAGAAGAAACAAAAACGTGCAATGAGAAATTTTTATTTTGTAAGGTTAAACTAAAAGTACTTCTTAATATTATTGAATAGTTTCTTAATATTAAATTGCATAAAACTAATTAATTTTGCTGTAACAACATTAAAATAATCATTTGTAATATATTAAATTTATTCACCTGCATTAGTTTTGTACGAATACATTTACGAGGTAAAAACTGTTTGTAAAGAACTTACATTACTTACTTGAATATTTTATTAACCAATGTTTAAAATTGAGAAATAATTCTAAACTTAAAAGTAACATATTTTGCTTAAATTTATGAACAATTAAAACTTAATTGTTAAACAGAACTATACTTCAATAATTCATTTTTATTCATTAACGTTTATTCAAATAAATAATTAAAAACTCAAACCTGTAATATTCAACATCCGTCTGACCGCAACTTGCTCCACCAGTTCTGTTTTGTAATTAATAATTAAAAATAAAATTATATTA